>NC_083579.1:56056970-56246970 GCF_027579695.1 Neoarius graeffei
CTTTAATTAAATAGTTAATGCTAATGATCTGATTTTCCAGTTTCCTATAATAGTATACGTCTTTATGTTATATCCATAAAGACGTATGCTATTGTATATTGTGAACAGCCATTAAACATACATATCTGCCTGCCACAAGCTCATAACAAAATCATTCACACTGAAAATAATCAGCCCCAAGGGACCCTTTTGGGAAATATTGACAGAGCTGGGGCAAATGCACTGAAAGCCAAATGTAATTGCATTTTTAAATCTCAGGATGTTACTGTATTTTCACTCCTACTTCTTGCATATTTACAAAACTTCCTACATATCTCTGAAGACTATGGTTAATGTAGAGTACATGGAGAAAACTGCTTTCATGACTTTAAATATCACACATCACTCTGAACGTGTTTACAGTTGCTCCAGCTGTGGTTGCGGCGGTATAGGATTTTTTCAAACCAATGATTCTGTCTCATCTAATTGTGCTTGCTAGTTGGAAGGCAGTGTGAGAGTTAGCGTTAAAGCATATTAATTTCATGTGATATTGGCAACCTTGTTTAGTGAAATTGTAGTTTGGCAAATTAAACATACTGTAGAGGAGTGGCAACAGCTACAGTACCAGTCAAACGTTTGAACACACATTCTAATCCAATGTTTTTTAATTTTTATTAATTAAAAGTAACTTCATGTCTTACGGTAATGATGGATGTCGTTTCTCTTTACTTAGCTGAGCGGTTCTCGACATAATATGGATTACTGCAGTCGTGAAATTTCACAAAACAAACAAAAAAAACTTTGTTTCAGTTTATCATTCCAGTTATAAATGTATTCCTCCAGAGTTCTTTCCAACCATAGATGATTTAGTACAAACATTAAAACATGTTAAAGGAGCAAATATAGTCTTAAAACATTCGTACAAAAATCTAGACAAAATTAGAATAAAGAAAAAAATAATAGTGGTTTGATATCACTAGAGGTTGTTCAACATCTTGTGCTCTAAAGAGAGGACATTACACGGTTGTGTGAAGATGTGAAGTTTATCTTCAAGTGGTGAACATGTTCACGAGTGAGCAAAGCGAACGAGTGAAATATTTTCAACACGAGTAGATAAACTTCATATCTTTGCACCACCATGTAATGTTCTTTATATTATAGAGACAAATCCACAAAAAATACAAGTTAATCAAAATAATTTTAATTTTGAACTGGTTTGCCATTTTGACAACGCGCATGCAGTCAGCGGGAAAACACTGGGAGTGACGTCATCAGAGTGAAATATGTAACTCAGCTACGTGATGTGTTTCATATGAAAAATGCGAGTTTTTCAACACGAGAAGATAAACTTCATATCTTCAAGCCAATATGTGATTTTCTTTTTATTATATGGACACATTCACAAACAAAAAGTACCCAAATTTATCAAAACAATTCATCGATTTCCTCAAGAATGACATATAGAGATTTGTCATGGTTTCGGATCTCCATGTCCCAGTGTAGCTCGTATGAAAAATATCTCATCTCATCTCATTATCTCTAGCCGCTTTATCTTTCTACAGGGTCGCAGGCAAGCTGGAGCCTATCCCAGCTGACTACAGGCAAAAGGCAGGGTACACCCTGGACAAGTCGCCAGGTCATCACAGGGCTGACACATAGACACAGACAACCATTCGCACTCACATTCACACCTACGATCAATTTAGAGTCACCAGTTAACCTAACCTGCATGTCTTTGGACTGTGGGGGAAACCGGAGCACCCGGAGGAAACCCACACAGACACGGGGAGAACATGCAAACTCTGCACAGAAAGGCCCTCGCCGGCCATGGGGCTCGAACCCAGACCTTCTTACTGTGAGGCGACAGCGCTAACCACTACACCACCGTGCCGCCCATATGAAAAATATGAGTGGTGTATTTCCCAGTAAACCACTCATGTCCATATAATATATAAAAATATTACTCATTCCTGACATAATATTTAGACAGACATACAGTATGTCCCTGTTAAAATCTTCTCTTTGTGTTTGGACATAGAAGACAAAACTACTGCAGTCCCAGCATTTTTCTGTCTACCTAGAAGACCCACACAGGGGCCATTTGGCCCGACCGCTTTTCCCCAATACACTAATCACTCATTTTGTTATGGTAATGAGGCTGTTAGTGGCAGTGTGTGGGGTGAGGGGGTCACACTTCACACACTTCACACTTCAGTGGTGAAGTCATGTTGGCTACTTCTGTGTGAATGTGAGAATGAGGAATAAAAACACATTCTATTCTAAAATGTGAACATGTGAATGTCCCATGTGACCATAACGACTCATGTGACTGCAACCAGACAATTGTTTGATGGATAAATACCTCAGTGCACATGGACTATCGCTTCAGTTCCCTCAAGAATTTTGTGGTGAAAGAAGCTCCTCTCCAAGGAACGAAGATGCAGAGATTCAACATTCAACAGGCATTGTAAGATTTCATTTCTAAGCTGTAAGGTAACTAACAGCCACATTTCCATAACAAAATGAGTGTCTACAGGGAGGACTTGGGGCCAATTGGCCCTCTTGTGGGTTTTCTAGGTAAAAAGGCCAAATGGCCCCTCTCTGGGACTTCTTAAACAGACATGACATATAGTGTTGACACTTAACTATAGCTTTATAATACAGCCTGTTCATACTTGCTTGTATGGAAAATTATACACTGCAATGCCATGTGAGTAATTTTGTGGTCTGCATTAGCTACACATGGCAACAGAGAACCTTAAATACATGAACGACAGAGAACATTAAATAGGGAACAACATTTGAAGGTTACTCCCATTCTAGAGACATATCATGCTATGAATCGATTATTTTACAAGTTTAAAGCAGTCTCATTTAAATGTAATTAAAATATAATCCTACACTGAACTACACTGCACTGCGCTCCAGTCAACTGTGATTTTTGTATGGCACTGACTGGATAGAACGTCACTCTCATGATGTTTGTTTGTTCTCAAAGTCCATTTGGTCTTCTGTTGTGTTTGTGGTCAGTCAGTAAGCACAATAAGCTGTAGGCAGGACATTTTTGATGTAACATTCCCATTTCAGTGGAGGTCAGTGCTCCAATCTATAGAACACTAGTAAAGTACTACTAATGTTGAGTATCAGTTTTGGAGTACTTCCCTGAAACAATGAACAAGTATCAGATCAGATCTGGCATTGATTCTGTCCCAATTCACAGCCGATGTGATGATTGATAGAACACACATCTTGCGCATAAGCAGATATGCAAACAGTTTTAAAGCAAACTATAATGATTCCTCAAAACAACAAACAAAAGTTTGCTGGGCCATTTTGGTTTCTAAGAAGTCAGTATTCGATCAGTATCAGATATTGGTGGATACTCAGAGATCTGATTGGTATTAAAAAGGAAAAAAAGTGGATCAAAACCAACAGTAGCCTACATAATACAGTATGCCTAAGGCTTGTCTGTTTAAAGCTAGACGGCCTTTCAATTTCATAAAACTGGTGAAATTCAGTTCCCTCTGAAATTTGGTCATTGTGATAGAAGTTTATTTCTGCAATATCTGAAAAAAATAAAACAAACAAGCAAACAAAAAAAACCAAAAACAGGCCATTCTGTGGCTGGGAAGTTATTTAATTTGAAGGGATTCCCGAGCAAATAATGTTCACTGCTTAATTAATTAAGCCACCAATTAATATCATTGAACTGGTTTGCATTGTTGCAGTTGTCACTACTCTCTCTCCCCTGATCTCCCCCAGACAATAACGTTATAACATTATAATGGCACTGATCTGGTTTTTGCACTGTTTATACAATGTCACAATACTCAGGTATCTGTCTGAATGTCCCTGCTCTGCACTTTATCAACATTGATGAACTTATGCTTGAACTTGAACTTATGCTGTTATTTGCTATGCTGCTTTTTGTTGTACTGATGTAATACTGGGTCAAATGCTTACACTGGGTTACTTAGGGGGGTATGTATTTATTTATTCATGGGTTTGCACTTTATCAACTCTGCTGTATGGATGCTCCAAACGAAATTTCGTTGTTCTTTTTTGTAACAATGACAATAAATATTCTGAATCTGAATGTGCATGAAATCGCGCTCACTTCATGCAGTCAAGCAGACAGAGGAAGTCCGTGTGTGCAGGTTTACCTGCTTTTTCTTCTTTTCCGTCTTCTTCTGGGTTTTACGGCAGCTGGCATCCAGTGATGCATTACTGCCATCTACAGATTTACCTTGAAAGTACACTGACAGTTACATCATTCTGTCGCTAAACGAACACCTGATCACACCGAGGTGCTCGCTGACCGCTGATATTTATTAGTTTGGTCCTGCATTTCCTTTCCTTCGCAACATAACATCTTTTCTCTTCGCTTACCGTTACCGTAGTCAGTCTTTCATGTTTCATTCCTGCCCTCCATTTTTCTCTCCTGTTTCAAATTTGTATCCCACAATGCCTTGCACAAATAGGGAAAGCCCACCACATGATGCATGACATAGTATCTTGAATTGGGTCATGATGAAGCAGGAAAAAATAGCGGAGAATTTAGGGCCACATGGCCCTAAATTCATTAATTGCTCTGTTTAAAAAAACTAATAAAATTGGAAGTCTGTGATTCTAATTCAGTAGCTTTCGGTCCACTAAACAAAAATAATTGGGCATCAGGGAAAATTCTTTTTATGACCTACACTTGAAAAATCTGAAAGGCAGTCTACCTTTAAGGGATAATGTCGTTGAAAGTTATCCAACTATGGAGGGAACCATCTGATAGCAGTCACTGAACCCATCCATCATCTGTAGCCGCTTATCCTGTCCTACAGGGTCTCAGGCAAGCTGGAGCCTATCCCAGCTGACTATGGGTGAGAGGCGGGGTACACCCTGGACAACTCACCAGGTCATCGCAGGGCTGACACATAGACACAGACAACTGTTCACACTCACATCTACGGTCAATTTAAAGCCACCACTTCACCTAACCTGCATGCCTTTGGGGGAAACCAGAGCACCTGGAGGGAACCCACACAGACAGCATGCAAACTCCACACAGAAAGGCCCTCATTAGCTGCTGGGCTTGAACCCAGGACCTTCTTGCTGTGAGGCAACAGTGCTAACCACTACACCACCATGCCACCCCCAGTCACTGAACCAGTGACTGATAATATGCTGACTGGTTAGATAAAATGTAAACCTGCAATCACACAAAATGCTCCCTGGTTTAGGCATACTGTTTAGTTACAAGATGCTAAAAGGAGGTGTGTCATGCCACATTCATTCATTCATTATCTGTATCCACTTATCCTGTTCAACAGGGTTGCAGGCAAGCTGGAGCCTATCCATGCTGACTATGGGCGAGAGGCGGGGTACACCCTGGACAAGTCGCCAGGTTATCTCAGGGCTGACACAGAGACAAACAACCATTCACACCTACGGTCAATTTAGAGCCACCAATTAACCTAACCTGCATGTCTTTGGACTGTGGGAGAAACCGGAGCACCCGGAGGAAACCCACGCAGACATGCAAACTCCACACAGAAAGGCCCTTGCTGGTTTGAACCCAGGACCTTCTTTTTGTGAGGCGACAGTGCTAACCACCACACCACCTTGCTGCTTTGAGAGAAGTCAGAGCTATAAATATCATGATGTCAGCTGCTGGATCAGTGAAGAGGAGCATGCTGCCATAGCAACAAGGATAAGGAAGACAGAAGCAAGAATAGGTGTGGAGGCACAGAAACCACTAGCATAGGCAACAACATACAAATATATTCATATAAAAACATATTCCTCTCCCAGGATAGACAGATTTAGAACATAACACACATGGTCAGGTCATCAGGTATATAAGCACCTGACCTGTTCAGCTATCACAGAGTCAAAACCAGTACAAATCTGAAAGCAACCATCACCAGTCTGTGATAAATGTTGAGACATGAGTTGACTAGTAGAGTTTAAAACATATAGGCTTGTAACACAACAGTTTCACTTTGGCAGTTTATAGTCTTATCGTTTGTCAACGCTTGTCGGATTTTATATAAATAAAAAAAACCCTGTTGTAGCAGTCTGCTTTAGTCATCCAGCTCGAGAACTAACATTAATGTGTAAACAGGTCACTGGTTTAGCAGATGTGATCAGCACACATCCTCAAGCCCACAGGCATGTCAAGATTGAGTTGGAGAACTACTGAAAACGCACATTAAGATATGCAATGAAGGCGAATAAATTTACCTTTTCTTCTGTCCACTGTATTTGAGCACAGATCTGGCTTGTAAACGCTGCAAAGATGCCGATTAGAGTGAAGAACCGCATGGTTGGACCACGTCTCATAGCCTTCACCATCTTCGTCCGTAACTGAGCGCCTTTAGAGAGAGAGAGAGAGAGAGAGAGAGAGAGAGAGAGAGAGAGAGAGAGAGAGAGAGAGGGATCATGTGAGGGAGGAGGAGGGAGAGGAGGAGGAGGGAGAGAGGGAGGGAGGACCACAGAAGGATACGCCTCATCCATTCACACACACACACACACACACAGAAGCACGCCAAACATGTTAAGCAATCAGTTCCTGCAAATGGAAACCCATCCAGTTCAGTCTGACCAGCTACCAGCTGTCAAAACACAGGCAAACTGGTATTCAGCCAGTAAATGTTGGTAGATGGTGCTGGTTGTGTCTGAATTATCACTAATGCAATCTTGTATACAACTGATTTGTAAGAAAATGGCACAACACTAATCTATCCATAACCACTTACCCTGTGCAGGGTCGCAGGCAAGCTGGAGCCTATCCCAGCTGACTACGGGCGAAAGGCGGGGTACACCCTGGACAAGACGCCAGGTTATCGCAGGGCTGACACAGAGAGACAAACAACCATTCACACCCACATTCACACCTACGGTCAATTTAGAGCCATCAATTAGCCTAACCTGCATGTCTTTGGACTGTGGGGGAAACATGCAAACTCCACACAAAAAGGCCCCCATCAGCCACTGGGCTCGAACCTGGAACCTTCTTGCTGTGAGGTGACAGTGCTAACCACTACACCACCCTGACACTGTAAAGAAATTAGAAAATCTATAACTTTTTTTTTTAAATCAGTTTAGACAAGTAAGAAGGAATCTGGAAAATAACCTGGAAATGATAACCTACAATTCTGACCAGGTCTAACTGTGATTTAGCAACCCAGATTCCACATTAAAGTCAGGATATGTAATTTCAGAGAAACCAGCAAGGGTAAGCAAGATTTTGAAAATAACCAACCAACCAAAAAAAAAAAAAGTCACCCCCTGCCTTCAAAACACACAAATGGGAGTAGCATGTTGCTATCAGGGCGGCACGGTGGTGTAGTGGTTAGCAGGGACGTCACTAGGTTTGAGAGACAGGGGTAGCTTAGCACCCAGAGGAGAAAAGGTATTGTGCGCGCGCAGCGCGCGCCGAACATTTTTCAGAGCACCTACTAAGGCTGTCAATCAATTCATTATTTCAAGAGCATCACACCTTGGGGACACACTTCCCACCATTTCTATTCTATTTTAAAATTGCTTTCATCATTTAATTGCTTGCTGAAGCAACTTCACCAGCTAAACTACAAAAATGTGAAAAAAAAAAAAAACCAATGGTAGGTGTCATGCATTCCTGCGCAAACTGAAGAGGGCAAGTGCTTCACAAATCATCATGTAAACATTCTACAGAAGACTCAATATAGCCTAGGTAAAGTTAAGCAAATGCAAACCACTGACATCAAATTACAATCTCACCGTGTGTGTCTGCAAATGAAAGCATAGAATTCTGACTCTCTGCAAACCCAACTCAATGGAAGCCCGCACCGCGCCTGCTGCAGAATGCCCGCGTAGTTTTTTAAGTCCTACTAGCCTACCACTCGACGTGACGCTTGACACAGAGCCAATGAGGAGGAATCATAATGATATTAATAATATTGCATTAAACAACAAATAAGCAAGCAGAAACTGTTGTTCGGATTAACTTGCGTTCTTGATGGCTCATGTTCAGTGCTTTACTGCCTTTGTTTTTTTTGGGAAAAAAAATATATAAATAATTTAAAAAAGGGCAAAAAATATAGGGTGGCTTTGCCATAAGATAGGGTGGCTGGAGCTACCCTAAAATGGGTCTGGCGACGTCTATGGTGGTTAGCGCTGTCGCCTCACAGCAAGAAGGTCCTGGGTTCGAGCCCCGGGGCCGGCGAGGGCCTTTCTGTGTGGAGTTTGCATGTTCTCCCCGTGTCTGCGTGGGTTTCCGGTTTCCCCCACAGTCCAAAGACATGCAGGTTAGGTTAACTGCTCCGGTTTCCCCCACAGTCCAAAGACATGCAGGTTAGGTTAACTGATGACTCTAAATTGACCGTAGGTGTGAATGTGAGTGTGAATGGTTGTCTGTGTCTATGTGTCAGCCCTGTGATGACCTGGCGACTTGTCCAGGGTGTACCCGCCTTTCGCCCGTAGTCAGCTGGGATAGGCTCCAGCTTGCCTGCGACCCTGTAGAAGGATAAAGCGGCTAGAGATAATGAGATGAGATGTTGCTATCATATTACAAGTAGCCTAGGGAGTACTTGGGGGTTAATACCTTGCTCAAGGGCACTTCAGCCATTCCTGCTGGTACAGCAAATCAAACCAGTAACCTTTTGAGCCCAACACTGCTTCTCTAACCTTTAGGCTATGCCTTCCCCTGAGGTAGCCAACTACCTAATTTTATTCACATGTAGAAAAACACCTAACTTTATACATGGCTATTGTTTGTTCTCTGGCGGCATGGTGGTGTAATGATTAGCACTATCGCCTCACAGCAAGAAGGTTCTGGGTTCATTCCTAGTGGCTGATGGGCCTTTCTGTGTAGAGTTTGCATGTTCTCCCTGTGTCTGTGTGGGTTTCCCCCAATGACATGCAGTTAGGTTAACTGGCTACTCTAAATTGCCAATAGGTGAGTGTGCAGAAAGGAACCAGCCACCCTAACTGCTGCAATTCTGGCCATGGTTTGCCTCAAGCCCAGATTAGGTTTGGCAGTAATAACAATTAGCACTCACAGCTGTTGACTAATTTGCTAGCTTTAACATTATGTGTGCCTAGCCTTGTAGAAAACTCCAGTCACATGTAATTATGAGCACCAGTAGAGTGCATACAGGTAGGCAGGTTGGTAGATCATCCAGTTATTTCATTTGGACTGAATGAAATGGTTGGACTGGATTTTTACAGCCCCATGACTGCGGCAGATAACGTTTCTTTTCTATTGTCAGAACATTTGATTTATTCACTGCTGTCAGCCTGTATAGGGAAGCCATGGCTTAATGGTTAGAGAAGCAGCTTTGGGACCAAATAGTTGCTGGTTCAATTCCCTGGACCAGCAGGTCTAGGGAATCAGTTAGGTGCCCTTGAGTAAGGCAACTAGCCTCCAACTGCTCCCCAGGCTCCCAAGGTAAGAGCAAATAAATGCCTGTAATGTAAAGAGAATTTCAAGAACTATAACAGACAGGGTGAGAAGCTTGGTCATTAGGGAAAGACTCAGAGTAGAACCGCTGCTCCTCTACATCGAAAGGAGTCAGTTGAGGTGGTTCGGGTACCTTATTAGGATGCCCCCTGAATGCCTCCCAGGGGAGGTTTTCTGGGCATGCCTCACCGGGAGGAGACCCCGAGGCAGACCCAGGACACGCTGGAGAGATTACATCTCTCGGCTGGCCTGGGAATGCCTCGGTATTCCCCCGGAAGAGCTGATGGAGGTAGCCGGGGAAAAGGAAGTCTGGGCTGCTCTGTTTAGGCTGCTACCCCCGAGACCCGGATCCGGATAAGCGGTAGAAGATGGATGGATGGATGGATGGATAACAGTAAATGACCTACTCTTCCTTTAACTGATTAAAAGTGTTGGGGACAGACTGAGCTCAGCTCTGCCTGTGTTTTGGTAGCTGATCAGACCAAACTGGGGCTTTCAGTAGAATACTATAAAATATTTAGAATCCATAATTTAAAAAAAAAATCAACATTTTGAGATTTGAGGGTGGCACGGTGGTGTAGTGGTTAGCGCTGTCGCCTCACAGCAAGAAGGTCCGGGTTCGAGCCCAGTGGCCGACGAGGGCCTTTCTGTGTGGAGTTTGCATGTTCTCCCCGTGTCCGCATGGGTTTCCTCCAGATGCTCCGGTTTCCCCCACAGTCCAAAGACATGCAGGTTAGGTTAACTGGTGACTCTAAATTGAGCGTAGGTGTGAATGTGAGTGTGAATGATTGTCTGTGTCTATGTGTCAGCCCTGTGATGACCTGGCGACTTGTCCAGGGTGTACCCCGCCTCTCGCCTGTAGTCAGCTGGGATAGGCTCCAGCTTGCCTGCGACCCTGTAGAACAGGATAAAGCGGCTAGAGATAATAAGATGAGATGAGATGAAATTTTGAGATTTCCAATCTCCTTTAATTTGTAGACTACTCACTCCATCTAAGAACAACACGTTCACGTGAGATGTGGACTGAATTCATTATTGTACCCTACTCTGTTTAAAGGAGTATAATTTGGTCTACATTAGGCTGTATTATTGTGTTAACCTTAAACATTGTGATATTATACATAAAAGATTAATCTCATATTCAAATTGTATTTGTTTTTTGATGCAGTTTACTACCTGTCTTTTGATTGGTCAGTGAAAGCACGTGATCTTCAGACTCGCACACGTGTTTGGTGACGTAAGTATACAGGAAGTGAATGCATGGTGCGCATGTGAAGAAGCTTGTTAGTTTTATGCTTAACTTTCATTTTCGCTTAAATGAATAATATGGATGACGGTATTTTAAGTCTGAAGAAGCAGCTCTTGGAAAAAGACGCGGAAATCGCTGCTTTAAAAAGCAAGCTCGAGAAAATCCAGAAGGTCTGCATTCACATTCATATGTCCAATAGAGCACCTCCTCCTATATGCCAAGTGTATCTCCCCAAATACTGTCATTTAGAAGCCACTATTCTGTCTGTTATTTTCAGCAGGATAACTCTTTACTAATGGACTTGCAAGACCAGGTATCGCATTTGGCTCATCTGCAGTATACTTCTTTAAGTAATGATGACATCATGCGATACAGTAGGCAGCTGCTCTTGCCAGAGCTCGGTGTCAAAGGTGAGAGTCTAATGAAAGAGTAGTTTGAAACAGTTGTTGCTTTTCGTTTGACAAACTGGCACAAACAGCTCGTATCTTCTCTTTCCAGGTCAGATGAGTCTTTTGAACACGTCTGTTTTGGTGGTGGGATGTGGAGGTTTAGGATGTCCTCTAGCCCTGTACCTGGCTGCAGCTGGAATAGGTAGGCTACTCATCTCATGGTCATATTCACACTACAGGCAAAAGTGTTCAGATTCTTCAGAAGCAAAACAGTGGTGGGTTTCCCAAAAGCCTCTTAACGCTAAGAGCATCTTAAAGGGGAACAGAGGGCAATATATAGAGTAAATATAACAATAAAACACACATTAACGAACCTTATTCACGACTTACAAAAGTTTTTTGTTCTAAGGTTGGAAAGTTATAGTGTTTTGAAAGTAGCTCGAGCAAACTATTTCTGCAGTTTGAACAGCCCGCCATGATATTAATTTTATCCAATCAGAATGCACGTTCATTTTCTCTGCGTAACACTCATGACGTATGTATGTGCCCAGTTGTGTTGGCTCATTGAGGTTGGGAATAGCACGTGTGAAATACCTGTTTCTGCCTCTTGCGACGATTTCGCAAGTCCACGGGTGGCGCCTATCTCATTGCAGCAAATAAATTCTGCTGGACTCGTGAGCAACTCCACGTTACATTTTCCACACGAGCACCACGCCGTGTCACCTGCACGCAGACGCTCTGCCCCACGCTCGCCATGCCCATGGTCAGCATCAGTCTCATCTTCGCCGTCATCCGAGCTTTCTTCTCTTATTTCATCATCGGAGTCGAGAGTACCTCTCCTAGCTATTTTAAGTTCGTTTCTTAAGACAAGGATTTTTTAAGATGTTACCTTGTTGACAGTTTCGGCGAGAATCTTCCGCCTTCTTCAAAACAGTCACCAGATGTGTCCTGGGGGAGCGACCTGACAGCAGGAGGCGTGAACTACCTGTCAAATTGGGCGGGACGTTCAAGCCTCCGTAGCGTAACATCAGCTGATAAGGCACGTCACCACTCGACATCTGGTGACTGTTTTGAAGAAGGGGGAAGATTCTCACCGAAACTGTCAACAAGGTAACATCTTAAAAGATCCTTGTCTTAAGAAACGAACTTAAAATAGCTTTAATAGTTAGACATAATGAACTTCCACTACATAGTACCTCTCCTAGGTTCAAACTGGTACCCTTCTAAGCCATAGCCTGCTTGCGTGTGTCTTGCGGGATCTCTTCGTATGATTCGACAGAGCTGTCGCTTTCACTTGATGCGCCCGACGCCATGATTACACGCTTATCTCCTCTATTTCGGAGAGTTCCGCTAGTGCAGTGGGTAGCGCTGACGTCACGGTCTTTTAAAAATGGCGACTCTTGTGCGGTTTAGCGTATAAAGTATTATATTTACAATTACCAAGATATTTCGTTGTTTTCTAGTATATAAATTTGATAGAATACTTAAGAATACGTTACTTTGTCACATCAGCAACTGGATATATTATATTTGGTACCCCTTTAACCAGGAGAGTGATTATGTATGCTGCTCGCGCTAAGATAAGAAGACCTTTATTATCCCACAATGGGGACATTTCCTGTTTGCAGCAGAAGAGGACATATCAAGCCACACAAGTATGTGTGTTATATTAATTAGTTCTGGACTATGCTAAGTCTGAAGATATTAAGATCATACATACGAGAAATCGACTGCGATGGGTGGGGCATATTGTGCGTCTACCACATGATAGGTTGGTCAAAGCACTGTTCTTTGGTGAACTGGCAGAAGGTCTTAGAAAGACTGGTCGTCCATTGCTCAGATATAAAGATACCGTCAAGGACATTCTGAAGTGTGGTGGAGTACTGCACAAGTGGAAGGATATTGTAACTGAGAGTCCACAGTGGCAGAGGTGCATTTATGACACATGCAAAAAGATTGACATTGCCAGGAAGGAGGATAACAGGAGGAAAAGAGCCAAGCAACATGAAAAGAGAGCTTTTGAAAGGACATAAGCAATGAATTTTGATATGAAAAGAGAGAGCCTTAAGTGGACTCAATTAATGACCTATAATGAACATAACTTAATATACACTTATTACCATATGGTAATATATATGTGGTTACTCTCAACACAGGTGCCCCTAAAATCACTGAATCATTGAAATTGAAAAGGATACCTCCACCCCTGCACAGGCACTCTCAGGTGATCATGTCAGGGCAAAATTGGCCTTTGGTTATTTACTCTTTACATTAATATTATAGAAAACATATTGCTCTCAATGGTGCATTTTGCCCATGTTCAGGATGGAAAATAAAAAAGAAAGATTTGGGTAAGACAAGCCAAATTGGTGTTTTTAAAAAGAAGGGATCATGGAGAATAAAGAAAAAATATTTTAAAAATCTGCACACATTCCCACAAGGTGTTACAGTGCTCTGAAAATGACAACCAAAATGATTTGTCAGACTTGTGAGGTCTTCTGTTCAAACACTGATAGAGTTTCCTTTCTGTTTATTGCTTTTTTTGAGTGTTTCTACTTATCTCAATAAGGGAAAAAAATCAAGAGCCTATGTTGGGTAAAAATATGTCTTCTGAAGGCCTAAACAGAGCACAGCCAAAGACTCCAATAAAATTTTGATAATCTTTGAGGGAGTGCTATAACCATGCAGGATCATCCAGACCCAAAATGACAGTGTTGCTACATACTATTCCTATTTATGTACCAGCATGCAAAATTTGAGCCTCCTACATGGTTATTTATATATATATATATATATATATATATATATATATATATATATAAAATTTAATGATGATCTTTGTGCTACGATGCTTTTGGGACATTCAGCACAGATTAGCCTTTTATTTGTCAGTGTGAACAGCAGACTCACATTGAATCTGATATTTTCAGTTCTGAATTGGCCCACTTTCATATCTTCTTTTGGCTGCTCCTGTTAGGGGTAGCCACAGCAGATCATCATAATCTGTGTATGTGATTTGGCATTTTTTTTAAATCCCCCCCCCCGCATGTAATGCAGAGGGATATAGCTATCGTTCTGTCTGTCTATCTGTAAACGTTTTAGTTTCCAGACCATAACTCAACAACTATCAGGAATTTTTTTCACAAAACCTGACAGTTATGTTAAGTGACTAGAGGAGTTGTGCCTTTTGACATTTTGGAATTTCTTTGATTTTTTTTTCCGTATTTCCATGGCAACCAATTGAACTTAGGAAAATTTGGAGTGGGGTTTCATGTGGGGGCCGAGGGGATACGTCATCTCCTGATGACTCTTGTTTTTACACTGGATGCCCTTCTAGATGCAACCCTCCCCAACCTATCCGGGCTTGGGACCAGCACGAGGTATGCACTGGCTTGTGCAACCCCGGTGGTTGGGTATTTTGGCCCACTTTCATATGTAATGCTGGAATCCAATACTGCATCCTCAGTCTGAACGGTTAGATCGGCATTCAGACAACTTTTTGTTGTTTGTTTTTGCTTTGTAGACAAGATTTAAGTATGAAATACAGAAGCAGGAAAATCCTGACTAAATATATACCACTGTTTTATTTAAAACAAACAAACAAATAGTGGTCCAGGTAACGTCAACATTGAACCCTAACTCCCGGTTTAGACAGACTTCTTGGTTTTGCACTAGAACGAGTGCTCAAATAAAATTAAATTACTAAAGCCTCCAACATTTTTCTGGACACCCAACAAATCCAGTTGGGTGAACTAATAAAGTGAAAATAAACTATAAATAACCATACACAAGCAGGATCGTATGAAATGTACAAACACAATATAAAAAGTATTATTGTTTTGTATATATTAAATACTTAAGTACTTTGTGCCACATCCATAATATATCTTATATACCTCATGTTGCTTTTAATTGTTCCCTTAAGCTGGCTGGTTATTACACACTTCCTGTTTATGGAAAATTGTTGTGGAAACATCAATATAAAGTGCTTGAAAGTGACATCAGACATTTAAAATGCTTACCAATTTTGGACTAGATTGTATTGTGTGTATACGTGTCCCTGTTTAGTGACTACCATCAGTTAAAAATGAAGGGTGTTCCCACACCCATTATGGTTTAATGCACACTTGTTATAGGATTGTACTAAACATAGATCAAACATTTCATGATCATGGAACTTAACAATCAGTTCAATGTGTATATTTTACACAAGATATTGTATATTGTATTAGGACGGTTGGGGCTGTTGGATTATGATGAGGTGGAGCTAAGTAATCTGCACAGACAGGTTCTGCACACAGAGCGGACTCAGGGTCTGCCCAAAGCCCAGTCTGCAGCACAGGCCCTAAGCAGGTACATATCTTTTCCACACTGAAGACAAGTATGCATTAGAAACCAGGCTAAACCCTATGCGTTGTGTGTTAACTTTAGTGTTCTGACAGGTTAAATTCTACAACCCAGTGCGTTCCATATCATCTCCAGCTTTCCTCTGAGAATGCTTTACAACTCATCCAACAGTATCCTTCCATGCTGTAATGTTTAGATAAATATCACCTGATAGGTTTGAGTACTCTCTTGAATCTCAACATTTGCATCCTTGACTACTTGTGTTTTTATGTATGACATTGTGGCTGATTGCTCAGATAATGTTCCAACACGGTACCTTGTCAACGATGCCTGTGTTCTCAGTGGCAGGCCCTTAGTGTCTGCAAGTGCTTTGCGAATGGAAGGCCAGGTAGGACACTTTTAAGAGCAAAATTATGCCTTCTATCTGAACACATTAGAATGTGATTTATAAACAAACAAACAAACCATTTTCTTAACTGAAAGTGTAAAAATTCAGCTTTTTTTTCATCGGAACATAAATGTGCTTGGCTGTCATCTTTATCTTGTCTCATAGCTCACTGTGTATAATTACAAAGGAGGGCCCTGCTACAGGTGTTTATATCCTGTTCCCCCATCACCTGAAACTGTCACAAACTGCTCTGATGGAGGAGTCTTAGGAGTAGGTGAGTCCAACGTACAGTTAACAGCTATGACATGTGAGTTTACAGGGTACTAGTTATGCTGGATGCACACTGTGATTTTACAGTCCCAGTTCTACTTGCTTTTCAACCTTCACTTTCTAATGCCTTCGTGAGAGATAAAACATCCTCATGCACACCTGTAGGATGAAAGAAATCACAAATCAGACAGAACATAGAACAGTAATTCATGGTGGTAATGAAAGCGCAATGAGCCCACAGGGCTTTCTCCAAAGCGCAGATACGCGGCGCTCCGCCGAGCTGTCACTTGCACACCTAAAAAAATAAAAATCAGTACCATAAATTGAACAATGCAGAGTACTTTCCACACCTAAATATCTCCTATTCCTCTCTGAAAATGAGTAATAACTATAGAAATAAGCAATGTAGGTCTAGACTATCCTGGTACTCAACCCAGAGGTGAAAATAAAGGGTTTCGCTGCGTGCACTGACTGCCATTTGCAACCATACATAAAACCACGTTCTAGGCGCTGGTCACTAGATGGCGCTGTTGCGTGATTTGACCTCGATTCCCTATGGGTTATTTTACAATCAGGGTACAAAGTTTGTGTCACAGGGGTCCAAAATTCAAACTGGTTCTTGTACCAGTTTTTAAGTGAAGGACAAGTTAAAGAACAGATTTCAAGTAATTTTTTGACATATGTGTATGGTAGTTTTGTGTAATCTGCTATAAGATAAAGAAAAGTAGCAAAAATGTTATCAAAGACTCCTTGTCAAAAATGAAGTGATTCTCGGAGAGGACATTTTTTTTTTTTTTTGACAATTCAGAATCCACTACTTCCATAGTGCTTTTAAATATAAGGCTGTAAGCTTTGTGTTAGTTGTTCTCTAATATTTATATCCCAATATCTTGACCACATTTTAGGATGAAAATAATCTCATCTCATCTCATTATCTCTAGCCGCTTTATCCTTCTACAGGGTCGCAGGCAAGCTGGAGCCTATCCCAGCTGACTACGGGCGAAAGGCGGGGTACACCCTGGACAAGTCGCCAGGTCATCACAGGGCTGATACATAGACACAGACAACCATTCACACTCACATTCACACCTACGGTCAATTTAGAGTCACCAGTTAACCTAACCTGCATGTCTTTGGACTGTGGGGGAAACCGGAGCACCCGGAGGAAACCCACGCGGACACGGGGAGAACATGCAAACTCCGCACAGAAAGGCCCTCGCCGGCCACGGGGCTCGAACCCGGACCTTCTTGCTGTGAGGCAACAGCGCTAACCACTACACCACCGTGCCGCCATCATTTTAGATATGTTATTTTATATTGAAAAATTAGCTGTCTCGGAGAGGACATTTTTTTTGACACAATTACATACTAATTTGATCAAAATAGTCTGAAAACTTACTGGCATTCAACATTAAAACTTAACTGTTTCCAATGATATGGAACCAAATATTTGTTTTATGGTATAAAGAATGATTTAAGTGCATCCCTTTTGGAGCTACCTGTGGTCAAAAAAGCACTTTTTCTAAATGACACGAGTAATTTTGCTAAATATGACATATTGCCATACATTCACCAAAAATAACGTTATCACCAAATTTTTTTTTGCATGGTAAATAGAGCTATCACAGGGCTACAATAAATAACCAAGTTTATTTAGTCAAGCCTTTTGATATTGAATATAATAAGTGTTAAATGTGATTTTTAGCTTGCATACCCTGATTGTAAAACAACCCCTATATTGTTCAATATTGTGCAATTTTGTTTTGTGCAATAAAATTTAATATTTTTCTGAATTGACTGTTTCCAGTGTTTTCATTTCGTATCTAATTTTGCCCTTTGAAATTTGCCTCTTGCATATTTGATAAGGTAAAAAAACAGCAAATTTAATAATGTTGAATCGTGCCTAAATCAGCCTGAGATGCCACCAGAATGCACCATTTGAAGACTCTAATTTAAAAATTTTCCAGGGGAGCACTGGGTGTGAGGTGGAAATCATCCTGAATAGGAAGCCAGTCCTGTACACACGTACACCTTTACACACTCATTCACACTTGGGGGCAATTTAGCATAACCAATCCACTTACTAGCATGTTTTTTTTTTTTTGAGGTGGGAAGGACGAAGAAACCAATGTGGTCAAACCAGGGACCCTGGAACTGTGAGGCTACCACTGTGCTACCTAATTTATGAAGTTCTTTTTTTTTTTATTTGAAATTGGTTATAGTCTTTGGAAGAGGAAATACATTTTAGATGTCTGTTATAAAAATAGTCATATCTTCCAACCCTACACTCTGGATGAACAGGCCAGGATTAGGAACGGATTGAGTGTAGGAGTTGCTGTGTGCATTGTTTAGTACACCTGCATAATATAGTGTGTGTGTGCTTTTTGTCAAAAAAAAGCAAGGGTATTCAGAGATTTACAAATGAGGCTCCATCTGCAAAATTAGCTCGTGTAGACATTCATCAACTGCATGTGTGTAGAGCATTACGTACTGCACCCTACCTACTAAATGCCCCCTTTATTCTACCACTAAGGTTTACCTATGTATGGAAAGTTGTGCCTTATTTGTAGAAATGGGTATATGCATAAATAAACAGTGATTGATTATTTTTTTCTATTCATGACTCAGTTTGCTATAGCTAATTACAGGTGCTCAGGGATTTCTAACCAGTCATGTGCAGTGTAAAAGTATATTTCCATCTTCATTGCAGTGGTTGGAGTCATGGGCTGTCTTCAAGCTTTAGAAGTACTGAAGATTGCCTCTGGCCAAAAATGTATCCTTCATTGAAACCACATGGACAGCCATAGATTTTTTTTTTTAGCTTGTGGTACGCAATATTTGATGACACCTGTCTTTGACTGGGCAATGCAGCTTCATTTGGGCAGCAGCTGCTGATGTTTGATGCTCAGGATGGCCGATTTCGCTGCATAAAGCTGAGAGCCAAGCAGGCAGGTTGTGTTGTTTGTGGAGAGATGCCCACAGTCACAGAGCTGCAGGACTATGAACGCTTCTGTGGCTCTTCTGCAACAGATAAGGTCAGAATTTTGTCACAGAGTGATGTTTTGGGTCATTGCTTGTGTTGATGTGTTCATTATTATTTATTTCCCTCTGTTCCATTGGTGTAATTTGAAGCGCCTGATGTGTCCTCTGTATGCTATTAAGAAACTGTCCACAAGAGGTCACTATAGCGCTGCCTGAAATTATGCCTTCACTATAAAAGGAATGGAAAAATCTTTGTGGTTAATTAAATTAATCTCACTGAAAACACGTGAGAAATCTGACCTTTAATTAAAGTAAACTTATTCCAAGAAACTAAAAATTCTTTTCGTCAAATAAAGCGGCTAGAGATGATGACATGAGTTTTAAAATTAGTCATCATTTTGATTGTTTGTCTTTTTCCAGTGTCGAAGATTGAATCTTCTGTCTGCAGAACAGCGAGTCTCTGTGCAGGTATATAAAATTCAGACATTGTTTCTTATATGATTTTGTGTTGATATAAAGCCAAGAAAATGATAGAATTGATCTGATACACCACGGCATGGTGGTGTAGTGGTTAGCACGGTCGCCTCACAGGAAGAAGGCCTTTCTGTGCGGAGTTTGCATGTTCTCCCCGTGCCTGCGTGGGTTTCCTCCGGGTGCACCGGTTTCCCCCACAATCCAAAGACATGCAGGTTAGATTAATATGGGACGGCCTTGGGCTGAGGTGCCCTTGAGCGAGGCACCTAACTCCCATCTGCTCCCCGGGCGCTGTTAGCATGGCTGCCCACTGCTCTGGGTATGTGTGTGTGCTCATTGCTCGCGTTTGTGTGCGTGTGTGTGTTCACTGCTTCAGATGGGTTAAATGCAGAGAGAAAATTTCACAAGTGTGTGATGAATAAAGTTGTGCTTTCTTTCTTTCTTTTCTTATCAACTGCAGGAGTACAAATCCATCATGGACTGTGGTACTCCTCATCTCCTACTTGATGTTCGGCCCAAAGTGGAGGTGGACATTTGCCATCTGCCAGTTTCCATCAGTATGAGTTCCAATGGTTTTTAATAGTTTCTGGAAATACAGATCGTTTGGTGCAGTTGCCACTATAGAAAGTGCTATAGAATGACATAAGCAGTAGCTACATGATACCATTAAGATTTATTTTTTTACTAATAGATATTCCACTGGCCAGTTTAGAGGATCAAAAGACAGACCACATTAATTTCCTGAAGAAGATGATCAGCGAGCTGAAATCGCAGATGAGCTCTGAATTACCCGTCCCAGGTAACTAGCAAACTTTTCATTTTATATGTAATATTTTGTATACTCTTTATAGTGTGAAGAGCAGTTATAATTGTATAAGACTATATTTTTCTTAAGACTATATTTTATTTTATATCTGACATACAGTAGTGTATCTGGATTTCAGTGTAGAGCTGTGTTCTTAAGCTTTAACGTCAAATCCAAATCATTATAATATAAACAGTAAATAGTTTGCATGGTGGTGAGTTTTATTATTAAATGTACATTTTCCTCCGGCTTTCAGAGTAACATGAAAAACATGCTTCCAATAGTTACTTTTCAAGCAGTAAAAACTTCTCTCCCTCCTACCTTTTCCTTTTTGCTAGTGTATGTAGTGTGTAAACTGGGAAATGACTCTCAGACGGCTGTGCAGCTGCTGGAGATGATGTCTGGAACTGAACTAGAGGACATCACGGTGAAAGATATCACTGGAGGTCTAATGGCTTGGGCTAATAAGATTGATCCCTCTTTTCCAAAATATTAACTTTCATTCATTGACTATTCCTTTATCCAAAAGTAAACATGCTAGTCATTCTTTCCTTTTTTGTTTTCTTAAAAATAAAACAAAAACATATGCACTCCCTTGATTATTATGTCTTTATTGGTTTAAAGAATTTGTCATTTGAAGTGTTCAGTATCGGAGACGAAATACCCTTGATAGAACCTGACACCTACCTTAAAGCGTTTTGACCTAATGCCAAGAAAGTGGACACAGCTCTCACTGCACTTATAAAGAGACTGGATCGACCCATATACCGTATACTCCTGAGGTGCATCCACAACGGATGCTGAGAGGCACTCAATCATGGGGCTTTTTCAAACCCAACCTTATGTAAACACATGTAGGCTGGATTAGTATGACCCCTCACAATGCTGGGCCAAACCCACACTGTGCCTCCTAAATCCTAGGTTCAATTATCAGACATAAGCTCCACTTCAGAATCCTGGCATAGACTTTTCCTTGGAGGCTGAGGAGTGTGAATTAGACCACACCCTCTGGTCCTCTTTGTTAAAAATAGGGACCACCATCCCAACTTGCCAGTTGAAAGATAT
This sequence comes from Neoarius graeffei, assembly GCF_027579695.1. Lineage (NCBI taxonomy): Eukaryota > Metazoa > Chordata > Actinopteri > Siluriformes > Ariidae > Neoarius > Neoarius graeffei. The sequence continues at coordinate 56,078,352 of NC_083579.1, forward strand.
TGTGTAGTTAAAACTTCTTTTCAACCACAACCTTGTTCAGTGCCTTCAGCGTCCCTGAAAGAATCTCATCTGCCCATGCAACCTTGCCACTAGGGCAGTCACGATAAATTATTTTGATAATCAATTAATAGACCATTTTCTTAGATTAATAATCGGGTGGATATCATATGTTGCCCCAAAAACTACTTGTAGGAACAATTAACATTTTCTGCAAATAAATGCTACATAAGTGCTATATAAATATACTTTGTTTTATCCTAAAATTTTGACTTTTTCATTAAAAATAAATTCCCAATTGCTTAATAAAATATTTTTATAATGTACACACTAAGCACTTTATTAGGAACACCAGTACACCTACCCATTCACGCAATTATCTAATCAGCCAACTGTCTGGCAGCAGTGCGATGCAAATACAGACCAGCAGCTTCAGGTACTGATCACATCAACCATCAGAACAGGGGGAAAAATGTGATCTCAGTGATTTTGACTATGGTATGATTATTGGTACCAGATGGGCTGGTTCCATAACTGCTGATGTGCTGGGATTTTCATGCACAACAGTCCATAGAGTTTATTCAGAATGGTACAATAAAGGAAAAGCATCCATTGAGCGGTATTTCTGTGGATGGATACGCCTTGTTGATGAGACAGATCGATGAAGACAGCTTTAAGCTGATAGAGAGGCTACAATAACTCAGATAACCACTCTGTACAACTGTGGTGAGTAGAAAACCATTTCAGAATGCACAACTCATCAAATCTTGAGGCGGCTGGGCTACAACAGGAGAAAACCATGTCAGGTTCTACTTCTGTCAGCCAAGGACAGAAATGGCACAGGCTTACCAAAACTGGAAAAATGTAGCCTGGTCTGATGAATCTTTATTTCTGCCAAAACACACAGATGGTAGGGTCAGAATTTGGCACCAACAGCATGAATCTATGGACCAAACCTGCTTTGTTTCAACAGTCCAGGTTGGTGGGGAATGTTTTCTTGGCACACTTTGGGCCTGTTAATCCCAATCAATCATGCTTGAATGCCACAGCCTATTTGAGTATTGTTACTGACCATGTGGATCCTTTCATGGCCACGATTTACCATCTTCTAATGGCTACTTCCAGCACGACAATGCACCATGTCACAAAGCAAAAGCTGTCTCAAATTGGTTTCATGAACATGAGTCCACTGTTCTTCAGTGGCCTTCCCAGTCACCTGATCTGAATCCAATAGAACATCTTTGGGATGTGATAGAACAGGAGATCTGTGGAAAAGAATGTTTCGAACATCATGTGGAATCCATGCCATGAAGAATTGAGGATCTTTTGAGAGCAAAGGGAGGCCCTACCCAGTATTAGTATAGTGTTCCTAATAAAGTGTTTGGTAAGTGTGTGTGTGTACACCGATCAGCCATAAAATTAAAAGTACTGACAGATGAAGTAAATTACATTGATTATGTTGTTACAATGGCACCTGTCAAGGAGTGGGATATATTAGGCATCATGCGAACAGTCAATTCTCGAAATTGATGTGTTGGAAGCAGGAAAAATGGGCAAGTGTAAGGATCTGAGCGACTTTGACAAGGGACAAATTGTAATAGCTAGATGACTGGGTCTGAGCATCTCTAAACTGGCACATCTTGTGGGGTGTTCCTGGTATGCAGTGGTTAGTACCTACCGAGGAAGGAAGGACAACCGGTGAACCGGCGACAGGGTCATGGGGTCTTGAAGGCTAGCTCACATAGTCCAATCCCACAGGAGAGCTACTGTAGCACAAACTGATGAAAAAGTTAATGCTGACACCTTTCTGTTTCAGCCAACATTAACTTTTTCAGCAGTTTGTACTACAGTAGCTCTTCTGTGGGATTGGACCACACAGTGGTTAGAGGAGGTCAGAGCATCAAAAATAGTTACTCAAGTAAAAAGTACCATTACTTTTTAGAAAAAAGAAAAAAATACTCAAAAATAAAACTTCTTATCCAAATATCTACTTGAGTAAGAGTAAAAAGTATCTAGTTAAAACTACTAAAGTACCTGTTACTCATTACACAGGAAGTGTCACACAAAAACAGACTGAGTGTAAATACAGTAAACGTAGATGTGAGCTCAGCTCGTGTATCAAGATGCATTTAATCAAACAGCCACAACTTGTGTGAGTGAAAGCTTCTGCTTGCTCCTCTATCATCTTCCATCCTCGACACACTTGCATACCGGAGTATTTATAAACACACACGAGTATTAAACATGCTGTAACAGTGTAAAAGTACATTTTTCTTCATTAAATACAGTATCTTGAACAATGAAGACTCCTGTATGTTGCTTTCCGTCAGCAAGCTGAATGATCTTCCTCGTGGTTTGTTGTAAAGTCAAATTTGCTGTGCATTATCGCCACCTTCTGAATCGTCATTTGCAGAAGAGGCCAATTCTATTACGTGAAATTAATCCTGTATTGCTGTTATACTTTCCTCAGTCACACAGATTCCAAAGAATCAGAAATGAGGCTGGTTCCTGAAACTAAGTTGTTCAAATTGCTCCTTCGATCACTCAACAATATTCCAAGTAGATTTCGACACTCGTCTGCACTTGTTCAAAACTTGTGTACAGTCTGCTCTTTGCAAAGTTCTTGTCCATCTAAAACTATCTGACTGACATTGCATCAGCTGTCACCAAAGTAAATCACGGCTACTTTGAATTATCTAAAATATGAAACTTTTTTAAATAACTTTTTTGTTTGCCACATAATTACACATACACTACTGTTCAAAAGTTTGGGGTCACCCAGACAATTTTGTGTTTTCCATGAAAAGTCACACTTTTATTTACCACCATAAGTTGTAAAATGAATAGAAAATATAGTCAAGACATTTTTCTGGCCATTTTGAGCATTTAATCGACCCCACAAATGTGATGCTCCAGAAACTCAATCTGCTCAAAGGAAGGTCAGTTTTATAGCTTCTCTAAAGAGCTCAACTGTTTTCAGCTGTGCTAACATGATTGTACAAGGGTTTTCTAATCATCCATTAGCCTTCTGAGGCAATGAGCAAACACATTGTACCATTAGAACACTGGAGTGATAGTTACTGGAAATGGGCCTCTATACACCTATGGAGATATTGCACCAAAAACCAGACATTTGCAGCTAGAATAGTCATTTACCACATTAGCAATGTATAGAGTGGATTTCTGATTAGTTTAAAGTGATCTTCATTGAAAAGAACAGTGCTTTTCTTTCAAAAATAAGGAAATTTCAAAGTGACCCCAAACTTTTGAACGGTAGTGTATGTTCCATATGTTATTTCATAGTTTTGATGTCTTCAGTATTCTTCTACAATGCAAAAAATGGTCAAAATACAGAAAGACCTATGAATGAGTAGGTGTGTCCAGACTTTTGACTAGTACTGTATGTGGGTGGCCTGGTCACCAGAGGCTCGCCTACAGGCACTACCCCCAGACCTGGCTCCGGGTGGGTCACAGTAGCCCTAATCTGTGTAGGGTACATTTAGTCTTTTTTTTTTTTTTGTACCTTTCATGGGGGTCTTTAGGTTCGCTCTTTGTCTGATCTCTCCTCAGATCTGTTCACTGTGGGTGGCCCTACTGTGGGAGCATTAAGTGCTTGGTTACATAGCCCTGAGGTTCAGTGACGTACACAAGCTACTTCACCATGACAAGGTCTCAATCCATGAGACAACGACAACACCAACAACAATAATATCAAGAATAAAAAAATATGTATCCTGCACAACACACCAATCCAAAATAGAACTTTCAAGAAAAAACAAAGGCAACTATTTCTGTGTTGACATTTTCCCAAACCAAACAGATACTTTTATATTGGCATTCATTCATTCATTCATTAGTAACTATGCAAGAAACACTGGGCACAAGGTGGACACACACACACACACACAAGGTAAGTTTTTTGGATTGTAGGAGGCCTGGTATAAACCCACACTGAGGTGTTTAATCAGCATTATTTAATTTCTCCTTGCTCACATCCTGATTAAGAATTTACTAACATTTCATAGTGAAATGTGACCTGTTAATGTGATGATTAAAATATGATATTAGTGACCAACAACCATATTTAATGGGCGAAAGCTAATATTCTGCTCTAGGTAAGCTCTTTTGCAATATATTTTTAAATGCAACCTTATCGACTTCCCCACTGCTGCCTTAGCATCAAATTATTAATTCATGTTAAGTTAGATGTCCATTGTCTTCTGTCAACATTTGCGTGACGTGCAGTAGCAGAATTTTTGGGTTGCCAAAAACAAAATATAAACAAAATGAAACAATAAAAGATGAGAGAAAGAGATAGAGATCCACAAGCATATAAATTAAGACTCTTAAGCATTTGGTTATTTAAATCCAAAAGGTGATTTATTTTTTTTTATTTTTGCCTAGGCAGTGTATATTTCCTCAATAAATAAGTAATCAAGTATAATTTTTGTCTCGTTTGATAATTGGGTTCTCTTTATTTTTATCTATCTCTCTATCTTTATCTCTTTATCTTTTTCTAGGACTTGTGTGAAAAACTGACAATGTTTTACTGAGCCTGTTTTGACATTATCTAGGCTATTCCAGTATTATCCATGGTTTTCTTGTAATCTCCAGCTGTTTGAGTGATTAGCAATGTTATTTGCCTTTTCCTTTCTTATTGTAGTATAATTAAACAGTTTCAATTAACTTGCATGCCCAGTTTTATCACCGGTTCTGGCCTATTTCATATTCCCTGAGCAACTTTTCTACATTAAAAAAAATTACACAAGCGTTAAATAAACAATTGAAATACAGAGTCCCTAAAGGGATATGTGTAACAAACAAACAAGACAGAAAGTTTCTGGTGTGCATGAGAAACCACCTGAGAGAAGCCTGAACTCCATAAATATGAAGTGTTTCTGACATGAGAATGGCTGTACAGAGGAATATATTCGAGATCATGAAATGCACCATATGTATCTTGAAAATGTAAAATGTACCAGAGAATATCATAAATCAACTAACGGACGATGTGCGTACCAGATGATTGATATATAATTTTTTACACATGTCCCTTAGGGGCTCTGTAGAATATTTCCTTCTTGGAAAAAGCAAAAATGAGAAATAACAAAATATTCATCGAAGTTACATATTAATTGTGCCACTTAAGGATGATTTAGAAACAAATCCTCAAAAAATATTGTTCTTGATCCAATTCATTGGTTTTTGTTCACATATGGGCCACTGTGTTTTGAAAGCACGTGATCGCTATTTTGCTAGCTCTCTTTGTGTGCCCTCATGTACCTGAAGAAGAAGAAGAAGCCTTTGTCACATGCACACTCAAGCACAGTGAAATTTGTGATCTGCATTTAACTCATCTGAAGCAGTGAACACACATATGCACACACACACAAGTGAACAATGAGCACACACACGTACCCAGAGCAGTGGGCAGCTATACTACAGTGCCCGGGGAGCAGTTGGGGATTAGGTGCCTTGCTCAAGGGCGCTTCCGCACAAGGCTGCCCCATGTTAGCCTAACCGCATGTTTTTGGACTGTGGGGGAAACTGGAGCACCCGGAGGAAACCTGCACAGACACAGGGAGAACATGCAAACTCCACACAGAAAGGCCCCCATCGGCCGCTGGGCTCAAACCCAATCTTCTTGCTGTGAGGCGATAGTGCTAACCACTACACTACCATGCCACCCGAATACCTCAAATTTACTGTTAGTGATCCCTTTGAAATTCCTCTTGAATTTTTCTTCATCTACTTGTCATATGTGGAAGTTTTGGACACAATAAGATTATTTTCATTCATTTGTGGCCGCCCACAAGACAGTCAACACTGGTTCTGGTTCATTACAATGGAATAACCATATGAAAATGGAATTAATTGGTTGAAAGAATTCAAAATATAACTACTGTATTTTGACAAAATATCTTCAATTTCATGTTACAGTTTATGATCTATGGTCTCAGATGTCGCCACACTGTTGTGGATTGTTTTTCAAACTAACAGTGGAATATCGATGGCACTGAAAATGGTGACTTGCTACTTAGAGCAGACACTTCTGGGAAGAGTGAGCTGTTGCTATGGACACAGTTCCAATTGTATAATTTATAGGTCTGTTTTTAGTAGAACCGATACATTTTTTTTAAATTAACATTTTGTTTCCAGTCGTTGATTTCTTTAGCAAGTAGCCATGTATTAAGTGGGATAATGCATAGCGAGCCGATCAGCATTGTGAAATAAACCCAGACAGAAAGAAACATTATCTCTTACATAGTCAATGTGGGGCAGCGCAGTGGTGTAGTGGTTCGCACTGTCACCTCACAGCAAGAAGGTCCTGAGTTCGAGCCCAGCGGCCAGCAAAGGCCTTTCTGTGTGGAGTTTGCATGTTCTCCCCGTGTCTGCGTGGGTTTCCTCTGGGGTGCTCTGATTTTCCCCCACAGTCCAAAGACATGCAGGTTAGGCTAATTGGTGGCTCTAAATTGACCGTAGGTGTGAATGTGAGTGTGAATGGTTGTTTGTCTCTGTGTCAGCCCTGCGATGACCTGGCGACTTGTCCAGGGTGTACCCTGCCTCTCGCACATAGTCAGCTGGGATAGGCTCCAGCTTGCCTGCGACCCTGTAAAACAGGATAAGCTGTTACAGATAATGGATGGATAGCTGGATAGTCAATGTGACTTAAATGTGATTAGTATAAATACGCAGGTGATTATAGGAAATTGTGCATGCTGATTGGTCGAGAAATTCAGACTATTTCTCAATGAGCGACTCGGCAAAATGGCGGCCAATTTCTTTGTGAACATCTGTGAGGAAGAATGCTGTTCCTAAAAGCGCTAAAGATGCTACGAAGTTTGGTCTAAAACTATTCAAAGTTAAGGTGGAATTGTGATTTATTTTATGTGGGCGGTACGGTAGTGTAGTGGTTAGCACTGTCGCCTTATAGCAAGAAGATCCTGGGTTTGAGCCCAGTGGCCAGCGAGGGCCTTTCTCTGTGGAGTTTGCATGTTCTCCCCATGTCTCCATGGGTTTCCTCCGGGTGCTCCGGTTTCCCCCATAGTCCAAAGACATGCAGGTTAGGTTAATTGGTGGCTCTAAATTGACCATTGGTGTGAATGTGAATTGTTGTTTGTCTCTGTGTCAGCCCTGCGATGACCTGGCGACTTGTCCAGGGTGTACCCTGCCTCTCGCCCATAGTCAGCTGGGATAGGCTCCAGCTTGCCTGCGACCCTGTAGAACAGGATAAGTCTTTAAATTAGGAATGATGTTTTTCTGAAGCATGGCCATTGCTGTGTCGTCTTGCATAAAAACTGACAGACTAATTTTTTTTCAATAAAAATATCAGTTTTAAATAAAAGCAAAGTTCTTCATTTAGTTTGTCTTTTTGGAAGGTGTTAGATATTATTAGGGCAGCACGGTGGTGTAGTGGTTAGCACTGTCGCCTCACAGCAAGAAGGTTCTGGGTTCGAACCCAGTGGCTGACGGGGGCCTTTCTGTGTGGGGTTTGCATGTTCTCCCCGTGTCTCCGTGGGGTTCCTCTGGGTGCTCTGGTTTCCCCCACAGTCCAAAGACATGCAGGTTAGGTTAATTGGTGGCTCTAAATTGACTGTAGGTGTGAATGGTTGTTTGTCTCTGTGTCAGCCCTGTGATGACCTGGTGACTTGTCCAGGGTGTACCCTGCCTCTCGCCCATAGTCAGCTGGGAATGGCTCCTGCAACCTTGTAGAACAGGATAAAGCGGCTAGACATAATGAGATGAGGATAAGCAGTTACAGATAATGGATGGATGGTATTTTATGTGAGTCAGCATCGATAAACGACACAACCCTGTGTTGTGCCTTTATTACATTCACATGCTGCTTTTGAAGAACAAAATAAAAATATTTTTCATACGATTTAAAAAAAATAATAATTTTTTTACGCTAAAACAATTATCCGCCTCAGGTTCAGTGAATATCGGTGAATAATAACCTCGACTTTGTATCAGTTATTCTTCTTCTTTTGGCTGCTCCCGATTAGGGGTCGCCATAGCGGATCTTTCGTCTCCATTGCTCCCTGTCTTCCGCATCCTTCTCTACCACACCTGCCACTTTCATGTCCTCTCTCACCACATCCATGTATCTCCTCTTTGGCCTTCCTCATTTTCGTTTGCCTGGCAGCTCCATCCTCAACATTCTCCTTCCCACATGCTCTGCATCTCTTCTCAGGATGTGCCCATACCATCTCAGTCTCATCTCTCTTAGCTTAATTCCCAAGCTCTCCACATGTGCTGTCCCTCTGATGTGCTCGTTCCTTATCCTGTCCAACCTTGTCACTCCCATCGCAAACCTTAACATCCTCAACTCCGCCACCTCCAACTTTGCCTCCTGTCTCTTCGTTAAGGGTACGGTCTCCAATCCATACATCACAGCTGGTCTCACTACTGTCTTATCTACTACCTTTCCTATCACAAAGGACTCCTGAAATCCTTCTCCAACTGCTCCACCCTGCCTGCACTCTCTTTCTCACCTCACTATCGCAGCCCCCATTTTCCTGCACAGTTGACCCCAGATACTTGAATTCATCAACTTTCTGTACGTCTACTCCTTGCATCTTCACTACACTCTCATCCCCATTCTCATTGATGCACATGCATTCTGTTTTGCTCCTGCTCACCTTCATTCCTCTTCGTTCCAATGCACACCTCCATCTCTCCAAACCCAGCTCAACCTCCTTTCTACTTTCACCACACATCACAATATCATCCGCAAACATCATGTTCCATGGTGACTCTTGCCTCACTTCGTCCGTCAAGCTATCCTGGTGAAAAATAAATGTGCTAAGTGTACTAAAATTTAGCATACTTTGTGTACTTGAAGCCACACTAATCATCAATATACTTCAAGTGTGTTTATGATTAGTTAACTTGAAGCATGCTATTTTGGAACAACTAATTTTGTACTAAATATATTTTAATTGTAATTAAATTGTAGAAAAGTGCAACTTGAAGTGTATTTAGTGTACTTTTATGTGCTAAAGTGGAACAACTTAAAGTTTATTTTGTATACTTTAAGTATATGACTTTATATGTACTAATATATGCTTAATTAGTACTTTGTATTATAAGTACCTTAAAAATTAGTACACTTTAGAAATTACACATAACTTTCACTTAAAGGTGGAGTACGAGATTTTTTTCAGGAGTATTTTTTTTTTACCATATTGCTTGAAAAGCTCCTCACACCCATGTTGCAAGCAGTACAATAGAAGGTTTGACCCAAAAATGAAATATTTTAATCCAGTCTACAGTGTAAAATAAAGGAAAAACGCCATCAAATCCTATCGAGGTAACCACCTCAAAATGATTGGATACTGACACGTCAATCAGACTGAAGCCCGCGACCCCAAACCCCCCACCCCCCAACCCTCACCGCCCCACCCCCGCCCCTACCCTTGCGCGTACAGTATGCGCAGGGACCACTCCAGCCATTTCAAAGCAACGGATAGATAGCCTACCATACTAGCCCATTTTATCTAGATACTGGCCTACAATAATTACATAACACTATGGCAGAACAGACGCACACAACTGGTCAAAAAAGAAAACAAAAATCTATATTTGAAAAGGCAACTGCCAGGAAACTTTATGAAAAAGGACGAGTCAAGACCAGAGTGAACATTGGCGTAGCGTTCGACCGCTGGTGGCGACTCAAACAACAAAAAGGACTTCAAACCGATGCAATGGTGGCCCTGTTTCTACTCGATAGGTAAGATAACATTATGTATTTATTACATTTTCAGATAGGACAGTGTTGTCGTTTTAACAAGTGCACACCCTGGTAGCGAGAGCATAACCGATTATACGGACCACAATGTAGGTTTTGCTAAGTTAGCATGATTTGCAAAGTTAGCTGACACGGATTGTTATACTAACGCATATAGTCGTATTACGTCCTTGATGGTAGTTTTTCCATGGTATTTATTTCATGCATACAAACGATTTGTTAGCTTAGCTGTATGTGGCACAAATGATAACTCTTATTTATTGTTTTCTTAGTTATGAAGGCATGGCACAAGCCAGTTCAACACCAATGAAGCATGGGTTTTTGAAACCACCTCCTCCTCCCATATCCACTATTCGTTCGGATTCACTCTCAGGCTCTGACCTGTAAGTACCATTATGTTCACATAAACATGGTTTTGGCAACATGCTTTGGAGGCGCGGGTAGGGAGGGGGTGGAGACGCGGGGGGAGGGAGCATGGCGAGGGCGGGCATGTTTCTTTTCAAAATATGGCTTGCGGGAACCATTATTCCAAAATCTCGTACTCCACCTTTAAAGTATATTTTAGTATAATATATTTCTATAAAGGGGCGGCACGGTGGTGTAGTGGTTAGCACTGTCGCCTTACAGCGAGAAGGTCCGGGTTTGAGCCTCGTGGCTGGCGAGGGCCTTTCTGTGCAGAGTTTGCATGTTCTCCCTGTGTCCGCGTGGGTTTCCTCCGGGTGCTCCGGTTTCCCCCAAAGACATGCAGGTTAGGTTAACTGGTGTCTCTAAATTGACCGTAGGTGTGAATGGTTGTCTGTGTCTATGTGTCAGCCCTGTGATGACCTGGCGACTTGTCCAGGGTGTACCCCGCCTTTCGCCCGTAGTCAGCTGGGATAGGCTCCAGCTTGCCTGCGACCCTGTAGAACAGGATAAAGCGGCTAGAGATGATGAGATGAGATGAGATATTTCTATAAAGTGTAATATACAGTAGTATAATTATTTTAAAGTGTTAGCATGAAAGTGTGATGTTAGTATACTTTTTATATATTTAAGATTTTTTTGGGGGGGGGGCTTTTTCCACCTTTATTGGATAGGACAGTGTAGAGACAGGAAATGAGTGGGAGAGAGAGACAGGGAGGGATCGGGAAATGACCTCGGGTCGGAATCGAACCCAGGTCCCCGGTGTGGCGCCTTATCCACCTGAGCCACAACACCCCACTTTTTATGTAGTTACCAAAAGTACAATTTGTGTAAGTACATTTTCAATATACTACTGAAAATATTAATATACTTTAAATACAGTAAAGTAATTTTTTTTTTCGCCAGGGTATCCATCACTATGGCAAATAAGAAAGGACTCAAAGCAGATCCTTGATGGAGTCCCACCTTCACCTTGAACCATGACTTTGTATCAGTTATTATTCACCGATATTGATTGATTGATTGCTTTATTCCGAAGATATAAAAACAAACAAAATAAATAAATAAATAAAAAATGCAATCATCAAAACATCGTCATAAACAGAATAGCGTAGCCACAAGGCAATAACATAATAATGTTCGGAAAGGATTAGGAAGAAGTAAATAACTTATCAAATCCTAACCCTCTATACCACCGTTAATCAAATGTCACTTTCCACCATAATAAACTATATATACAAAAGAAAGCAAAATCAAGAACAACAACAACAACAACAACAAAAAACCCATACCAACATACCAAGACATACCAACATGGTATAATATCGCCCAAATCAAATCATATATATAGAAATACTTATGCTATGCATATATACACACATACATTACATATATACAGTACAGACAGATACACATATCTATAACTAAACACATCCATACGTACACAGACGCCCATATCATAATTATGCATATTATGCTTATATATTATATACAATTATGCACTATATATATATATATACACACACTACCGTTCAAAAGTTTGGGGTCACCCAGACAATTTTGTGTTTTCCATGAAAAGTCACACTTTTATTTACCACCATAAGTTGTAAAATGAATAGAAAATATAGTCAAGACATTTTTCTGGCCATTTTGAGCATTTAATCGACCCCACAAATGTGATGCTCCAGAAACTCAATCTGCTCAAAGGAAGGTCAGTTTTATAGCTTCTCTAAAGAGCTCAACTGTTTTCAGCTGTGCTAACATGATTGTACAAGGGTTTTCTAATCATCCATTAGCCTTCTGAGGCAATGAGCAAACACATTGTACCATTAGAACACTGGAGTGAGAGTTACTGGAAATGGGCCTCTATACACCTATGGAGATATTGCACCAAAAACCAGACATTTAGTAGAATTTAGCTAGAATAGTCATTTACCACATTAGCAATGTACAGAGTGTATTTCTGATTAGTTTAAAGTGATCGTCATTGAAAAGAACAGTGCTTTTCTTTCAAAAATAAGGACATTTCAAAGTGACCCCAAACTTTTGAACGGTAGTATACATATACACACAAATACTCACTTTTTATATAATATATCCGAATGTACCCATACCCATATATATATATATATATATATATATATATATATATATATATATATATATATATATATATATATATACACTTATATTATCAATAGCATGTAATTGTAATTCCTCCTCCCTATTCACTTCGCCTTCGGTGAATAATTGTTAAATAATATCAAATTAACAGTAAAACCTGAAAAACTAGCGAAACTTGATCAAACACTTTAGATTCATTTATTCAGTACTTTTGAATCTTTTCCACCGAGTCGTCTAAAAGAGTCGTTCAATAAGAACCGATTCACCGCTGTGGCCTTGTACTTGTACAGAGTCGTTTGGATTTGAATCATACCGCTAGAGGTCGCTAAAACGCTCTCAACCTCCGTCTGCATAACGGAAACGGTTATCAAGTCAGGCATGCGCGTGATGCCAAAGCAGGAAAAAAGCCCGAGAAACAGACAGGGTTTATGGGACTGGACTGGAGTCGCTTTGGGCTCCAAAACGGTTTTTGCTTTCAACGAGCTTCACCCCAACCTGGGAGCATTGTTTCTCTTTCAGCGGAGTTGGAGTTGGAGGCTATAGCCACAGCTGAAAACACGACGCCCTCATGAAGGAGCCTTTCACTACCAGACGTGAGAGAAGAGAAAGTTTTCGAAAAACTACACAAGTCTATAATCCAGATCAGTCCAGGAATCTGGGATTTTCAGGGATTTAAAACCGTTGAGTAAACACGGGATTCTGAAAACACTTTAATCAGCTTCATTTCTGGAAGTTTGTTTGTTTGTTTGTTTGTTTCTCATCCACGAATGAGAAAACGCCTTTTCTCAAGCCATCCAGGTAATGTGTGGTTTTCAATGTACAGGTTTTTTTTTTGTCATATTGAATTACTTGTATCTACATGCTACTATATAACACCCTACAGTGAACACGAGCAAAACAATTGTAAAGTTGTTTTGCTGGCAGTTGTGGTCCTCTGCCAACTACACGATCGAGAGGGGGAGGATCCTCTCCAGATGTGTGGAATGGCAAGGCTTCCAGATGTTGGTTACAGGGAGCAACTGGATTGATAGAAAAAAAGAGAGAATGTAATTATTAGGTTCTTAACCCTAAAATGGTAAACAGAGCGCAGCAGTTTTCTCCATTGCTGATTGCTTGTGACACTTTTTTTCTAAAATGTTTTTCTTTTCTGTTAACAGTTCGTTGTTTTCTATAAACTCATCATGTCCATTTCAGATACAAGTAATACCTACTGCATGTTTTGAACCTCTAACTCTTTCTTTTTAACAGAACTTGAAAAGCAAGAATGGGACGTGAACACAAAGACGATTTCTAGGATGAGAGCTGTTCTGTCAAGCTTCAAGATGAGATCCTGATAGCTCCTCTGAGACATCAATACAATGTGTAGAGCACCACGGGTACTGTGTAATGAGAGTGTAATTATAAGTATTATTGTGTAATTATGCTATTGGGCTTGCCAGATTAGTGTGTACATTTAGGATACAAAAAAAAACCAAACCACGTACTTCATCGCCTATGCAAAGGACTGTGAATGACTGTGACAGTTCACACTGTTGATGTACTATATAAGGGACAGATGTCCAGCTAAAACTCGTATTAACTCAGAAAACTGGTGGTGCTGAGACAGATTTCAGGCTCATCACCTTTGGGTTTTACTCAGCAGTCATCTCAGTGGTAGGAGGCAAGCCAATGTCTGCCTGCAGTAGCACACCTCCTCCACCCTTGCCCAAAGCCTACCTCCATTCCCAGCCTACGCCCCCGACCCCATCCCCGAGTCCCCCTGTGGCCCTCTTTGGCCGCCTGTCCAACGGCAGTCACAGCGCTCCAAGCCCTACGCTCTCCAGAGGTTCTCTCCATGGACTGTCCTTCCTCCTTCAGATTGGTCTCACCAGGGAGACGGTCAGCCTGGAGCCACATGACCTGTCACTCAATGCTGTGAAAGACCTGGTCTGTTCCATTGTCGACCAAAAGGTAGATATTCATATTCAGAAAACTTTCTTGTTTACCATAACATGACAGAAATGCGACAGACAAATGACAGAATGGCTAAATGTATATATTCATTAATTAACAGCGATGCTGTAGTTTTTAAGCCACATTTGCTCTAGTTGCAGTAGATGGTACAGATTGAACCACTAGTTAAGACTTTAAGCTACTGATCAGCAGATTGTGAGAGAGACGTTGAGGACCTTTGAGCAAGGCCATTAACCCTCAGCTGCTTGGTTTGTAGCTTTTGTGTGCTGCTTTGCCAAAATATATTGGCCCCATTTTATATAGTGTCACTAATACCTGTGTAGTTTTCCCTGTTACAGTTGGAACAGAGCAGTGCATCTCATGGAAACACATGTGCATCAACTTCGGTTTTGCAGACTTGAAAGCATATACACAGAGCCGTGGCCTCACTTTCATTTATAAATGCCTTGAGACCTCAAGAATGGCACAGGAATAGTTTTAAGTGTTAACAATAAATCTAATATAATAATTTTTACGATTAAAGTGGTTTATATAGGTAGCGATCTGAGTGAATGACCTTGACATCCGTAACGTCACAGCAAGAAGTCTATCAGTCTCATCGCCATTTCCGCTATACTAAAACACAGAGCTGACTGCAACGCCGATCCTCCATTTTGAGCTAATTTATTGCCATGCCACATAGATGTGTTGCTGCACCCGCCAGCAACACGACAGAAGGTGGATTTACGTTGCATTCATGGTCCAAGAATGTTCAAACTGCAAAGATTTGGACCCGTTTTGCGAGAAGTACACGGGCACATTGGGTGCCTATTGAAGTGGTCTCTCCTCTGCACTGCACATTTTACTGAGGACTCGTACGAGACCTCTGATCTGTTGAGGAGCGTTGGCTATAAGCCCGTATTGAAAGAGGGTGCAGCTACCAACAATTAAAGGAAAAGAAAACTACAAGAAAAGGAAAGTATTTATTTTATTTATTAATTTTTTTAAAAAGCAAAGTTCAGTTGCACCAGTTCTCCCAGAGTGAGCCGAGGGTTGTTGCTAAAACTCGGGATGGAACGGGACGTGACATATCGTTTGGGCAGTGACCTCCCCGTGGTTGTTAGATTAGATTAGATTAGATTCACTTTATTGTTCCCACATCGGGGAAATTCACGTGTTACAGTAGCAAGAAAATGTCATACAGATAACAAATAAAACTGAAATAAAAATTAGACAAACGAAAGATTAAATACAGAGGGCTATTTGCATTATCTACCGAAATATTGCCTTATTGAGAGGCTCAGAAAAAATTGCACATTACAGGTATAATATATATAAGTATGTATAAAAATAGTTTAAGACCTATATTATTGCACATAATAATTGCATTGATGAGAGATGGCAGAGGTAGTAGTGGTGAAGTACTGCAAATAAAACGACAAACAGGTTATTGGTGCTACACTACCGTTCAGAAGTTTGGGGTCACTTTGAAATGTCCTTGTTTTTGAAAGAAAAGCACTGTTCTTTTCAATGAAGATCACTTTAAACTAATCAGAAATCCACTCTATACATTGCTAATGTGGTAAATGACTATTCTCGCTGCAAATGTCTGGTTTTTGGTGCAATATCTCCATAGGTGTATAGAGGCCCATTTCCAGCAACTCTCACTCCAGTGTTCTAATGGTACAATGTGTTTGCTCATTGCCTCAGAAGGCTAATGGATGATTAGAAAACCCTTGTGCAATCATGTTAGCACAGCTGAAAACAGTTGAGCTCTTTAGAGAAGCTATAAAACTGACCTTCCTTTGAGTAGATTGAGTTTCTGGAGCATCACATTTGTGGGGTCGATTAAATGCTCAAAATGGCCAGAAAAATGTCTTGACTATATTTTCTATTCATTTTACAACTTATGGTGGTAAATAAAAGTGTGACTTTTCATGGAAAACACAAAATTGTCTGGGTGACCCCAAACTTTTGAACGGTAGTGTACATTACAAGTTGTTGCTAAAACCGGTGACGTCTCGTTCCATCCCGGGTTTTAGTAATTGCCTGAGCCGAGCAGTAATGGCGGAGTACTCCGTATGGGCAAAATAGAGAATGAGTGGAGCAGCCGTCTTGTTGCTAAACTGGATATTGCTGCCATCTCACCCTTACGTGGAAGAAGTGAATGAACTTAGAACTAAACGAACAACTGATAGTCAGATTGTTTCAAAACAATCGGCCCCAAGATCGGCCTTCAGGAAGCAAGAACACAGATGCATAAGCTCCGACTCTCATTTGGATAAAAAAACAACAAAAACAACACGTTGTTTACCTGCATTTAGATTAATACATGTAACTTGTATTGTGTGTTTAAGTTACCGGTATAAGATTATTTAATTTGCTTCAGAATGTGATTGTCTCAGTTCATCTGATTATTTAATTAGCCTTTTACGTTTTATCAGTGAAAACGCATGCATGTACATGTATGTTGCATAAGTTATAACACCCATCCTGTTTTAATGAGAGTCAACCCACAATCAATGAAGTCAAATCAGTCTTAGTTGAGCAAGTCGGTAACGGGATTTCTTACTTTCACCATAAATTTTTATTTATATGACTTTGGTCTATAGCTGTAAAAGGCCTCGGCCTTAAAACTGGTTACCGCAGTGATGTCACGCACTCAGGGCTGGCTGGCTCAGCGGGGCAGCTCGAATGCCAACTTTGTGGTCGATTTTAACTCTCAAAAATATATTTTTTTATTCCCATTTGTGCAGCATACAAGAGTCAGGGTTGGAGATACTATCCACTCCGAAATGTATTTAAAAATAAAGGTTCTGCGTATCTGCTGTAAGTACACAAACGTACACTCACCAGCTACTTTATTAGGAACACCCATACACCTGCTGTTTTATGCAGTTATCAAATCAGCCAATCCCTTGACAGCAGCACAATGCATAAAATCATACAAATCAAGAGCTTCAGTTAATGTTCACTTCAAACATCAGAACGGGAAAAACTGTGATTTCAAAGTATGACTTTCACTGTGGTATGGGTTTTGGTGCCAGATGGACTGGTTTGAGTATTTCAGAAACTTGGTTTTCACAACACACCAGTCTCTAGAGTTTACACAGAATGGTGTGAGAAACAAAAAACATTGCGTGAGCGACAGTTCTGTGGGTGGAAACAAACACCTTGTTGATAAGAGAGGTCAGAGGAAGTGGCCAGATTGGTTTGAGTTGACAGGAAGGATATAGTAACTCGTATAATAACTCTTTACAACTGTGGTGAGCAGAAAAGCATTTTCTGCAACAGCAGAAGACCACATTGGGTTCCACTCCTGCCAGCCAAGAACACGAATCTTAGAATCAAGAGCAAGTTCCTATAAAAGTGTCTGGTGAGGGTATTTTGAAAACAGTAGCAGGACCTCAGGTCTCTCTAGTGTAGCGGTGGACGGGAAGCTGTTGTTTCACTGTGACTGTACTTACATCTATATCATAAGCGGCAAAGTTTGTTTGTCTTGAGCTAACGTCGCCATTTCTCGACGGATTTTCACCAAATTTGACATGGAAATCTGGGGGCAACCCAGAATTTTGCAAAACCCAGGGAACGCCGGGTAACCTGTTAGTATTAAATACCCAAGAACTATCCACTGGTTTATATATAAAGTGCAACTTTATATAGATATTCCATTTTAAAGCGAGACGGCCTTTCGATTAAAAAAAAAAATCGGTGAAATTTAGTTCCGTCTGAAATTTGGTCAGTGTTTTATCTCTGTAATATCTCACAAAATATCCGGCCATTCTGTGGCTGGGCAGTTATTTAATTTGAGGGGATTTCCTAGCAGATAATATGCACGAAATTGCTTGCTTCGCGCAGTCAAGCAGACAGAGGAAGTCCGTGTGCGCATGCGCAAGTTTACCTTGACCGTGCACTGACAGTTACAACCCCGATTCCAAAAATGTTGGGACAAATTACAAATTGTAAATAAAAACAGAATGCAATGATGTGGAAGTTTCAAAATTCCATATTTTATTCAGAATAGAACATAGATGACATATCAAATGTTTAAACTGAGAAAATGTATCATTTAAAGAGAAAAATTAGGTGATTTTAAATTTCATGACAACAGCACATCTCAAAAAAGTTGGGACAAGGCCATGTTTACCACTGTGAGACACCCCCTTTTCTCTTTACAACAGTCTGTAAACGTCTGGGGACTGAGGAGACAAGTTGCTCAAGTTTAGGGATAGGAATGTTAACCCATTCTTGTCTAATGTAGGATTCTAGTTGCTCAACTGTCTTAGGTCTTTTTTGTCGTATCTTCCATTTTATGATCCGCCAAATGTTTTCTATGGGTGAAAGATCTGGACTGCAGGCTGGCCAGTTCAGTACCCAGACCCTTCTTCTACGCAGCCATGATGCTGTAATTGATGCAGTATGTGGTTTGGCATTGTCATGTTGGAAAATGCAAGGTCTTCCCTGAAAGAGACGTCGTCTGGATGGGAGCATATGTTGCTCTAGAACCTGGATATATCTTTCAGCATTGATGGTGTCTTTCCAAATGTGTAAGCTGCCCATGCCACACACACTAATTTAACCCTGAGTACTGATAACAACTTGGGTCGTCCTTCTCCTCTTTAGTCTGAATGACACGGCGTCCCTGATTTCCATAAAGAACTTCAAATTTTGATTCGTCTGACCACAGAACAGTTTTCCACTTTGCCACAGTCCATTTTAAATGAGCCTTGGCCCAGAGAAGACGTCTGCGCTTCTGGATCATGTTTAGATACGGCTTCTTCTTTGAACTATAGAGTTTTAGGTGGCAACGGCGGATGGCACGGTGAATTGTGTTCACAGATAATGTTCTCTGGAAATATTCCTGAGCCCATTTTGTGATTTCCAATACAGAAGCATGCCTGTATGTGATGCAGTGCCGTCTAAGGGCCCGAAGATCACGGGCACCCAGTATGGTTTTCCGGCCTTGACCCTTACGCACAGAGATTCTTCCAGATTCTCTGAATCTTTTGATGATATTATGCACTGTAGATGATGATATGTTCAAACTCTTTGCAATTTTACACTGTCGAACTCCTTTCTGATATTGCTCCACTATTTGTCGGTGCAGAATTAGGGGGATTGGTGATCCTCTTCCCATCTTTACTTCTGAGAGCCGCTGCCACTCCAAGATGCTCTTTTTATACCCAGTCATGTTAATGACCTATTGCCAATTGACCTAATGAGTTGCAATTTGGTCCTCCAGCTGTTCCTTTTTTGTACCTTTAACTTTTCCAGCCTCTTATTGCCCCTGTCCCAACTTTTTTGAGATGTATTGCTGTCATGAAATTTCAAATGAGCCAATATTTGGCATGAAATTTCAAAATGTCTCACTTTCGACATTTGATATGTTGTCTATGTTCTATTGTGAATACAATATCAGTTTTTGAGATTTGTAAATTATTGCATTCCATTTTTATTTACAATTTGTACTTTGTCCCAACTTCTTTGGAATCGGGGTTGTACATCATTCTGTCGCTAAATGAACAGCTGATCACACCGAGGTGCTCACCGACCACCAATATTTATTAGTTTGCTCCTGCGTTTCCTTTCTTTTGCAACATAATGTCTTTTCTTCTCGCTTTCTGTTACTGTAGTCGATCTTTCACGTTTCATTCGCACACTCGCATCCTCCATTTTTCTCTCCTGTTTCAAATTTGTAGCCCACAATGCCTTGCGCGAATGGGGAAAGCCCACCATGTGATACTTGACGGCCACTAAACAAAAATAATTGAGTGTCAGGGAAAATTCTTTCTATGACCTACACTTGAAAAATCTGAAAGGCAGTCTACCTTTAAAATAGGCAAACACGTACGGTCCGGTTACAGATTTCTATTAATCCATCTGATTTTGGTGGCTTAGCATTTTACGACACAAGTATAGTAAAATGATTGTATAAAATGTCTAGATACACTGTGTATTTACACAACAAATGGGACCTAATAGTTTTTCTGAAATTGCAGTTGCATAATATGAAATGGGACCAAAATGTCAAATAAATTGATGTAACTAAGCCTGGCCAAGGTACATTATCAGACTGGATCTTTGCAGGGTATCTCACCTGAACTATTACATAAATTTCTTCCCTGTCTGTGTGTTGGAAAAGCAAAGAAGCATCTCAGCAAGGTTTAGTTTAGCAAGCATTTATTTGGAAATTTGATACTATTTGTCTTCTTCCAGAGTCTCGCTAAAATATTTTGAGAACTAATGGTGAAATTTTTATGCTGCTTTAATCACGATTCATTTGAACATAAATCTGAGAATACTGATCTTGATTTATAGTGGCAGTGTTTGGTCAGCAAGCTACTCTTAAGCAGCTTGCAGCTGATGTGTCTGCTAACAATTCCTAAACTGTGCAGTCTTCTGTCTCTACAAGCATTACAGAGTATTATGAGCTTTTATCAGGAGTCTGAACAGTAAATAACCTAAATCTGCTAAAAATTGTCTCAATTTTATTTTTGTTGAAGAGCTACCAAAGCTAATGGGTCTGACTAACTGTAGTTTTCTATCATATTAATTTATGTAAAAGGCTGTGACTAATCTAGACTGTGCTATAATCACCAGGAATTGCTTTACTGGATAAGCAATGATGCACATCAGTCACTGATTAAAGTAAACATTTTCATACCACCAGTTTTAAAATTAGTTCACAGAGTGATGTAGTGACACAATGGAGGCCCTGTAGATGTGAGCAATGACATAAATCTGAAAATATGACCAGTGGTGGCTCATCCATAGGAAGACAAGTGTAATATCTCATCTCATCTCATTATCTGTAGCCGCTTTATCCTGTCCTACAGGGTCGCAGGCAAGCTGGAGCCTATCCGGGTGAAAGGCGGGGTACACCCTGGACAAGTCACCAGGTCATCACAGGGCTGACACATAGACACAGACAACCATTCACACTCACATTCACACCTACGGTCAATTTAGAGTCATCAGTTAACCTAACCTGCATGTCTTTGGACTGTGGGGGAAACCGGAGCACCCGGAGGAAACCCACGCGGACACGGGGAGAACATGCAAACTCCGCACAGAAAGGCCCTCGTCAGCCACGGGGCTCGAACCCGGACCTTCTTGCTGTGAGGCGACAGCGCTAACCGCTACACCACCGTGCCGCCACAAGTGTAATATATATATATATATGTACATACACACACACGTGTGTGTGGGTGTGTAGTGCTAGTCAAAGTTTGGACACACCTATTCATTCATAGGTTTTTCTGTATTTTGACGATTTTCTACATTGTAGAGCAATACTGAAGACATCAAAATTATGAAATAACATATGGAATTATGTGGAAACAAAAATTGTTAAACTAAATATGTTTCATATTTTAGATTCTTCAAAGTAGCCAACGTTTACCTTGATGACGCTTTGCACACTATTAGCATTATCTTAACCAGCTTCATGAGGTCGTCACCTGGAATGCTTTTCAGTTAACAAGTGTGTCTGGTCAAAAGTTAATTAGCGCAATTTCTTGCCTTCTTAATGTGTTTGAGATCAACCATTAAATTGTAAATGATAAAAATGCCGTAAATGAAATACCATAAATAGTCTTATTCAGTAACTGTAGTAATCCATTGTAACGCTCTCTACGTGTGGGTGGAGCACAGAGGACAGCAGGACAGAGATCAGGTTTTATAATTCGGCTTTATTGCCACACTTTTCAGTTTAACAATGATTACTCGTGCAGACACACACACAACCGGCGTCTGGTTCAGGGATCAGCTCCTTCTGCTCTCGCTCTCCCTCCTGATATAGGGCGCAGTCACTGGGAAGACACACAAACACAGGTTAATTGCTCTCAGGTGACGTGATTCTGCCACTTACCTTCCCTGACTCCGCCCTCCTGTCACAGACCGGCGCTTGACCACGCCCCCGCTGCCACATACCCCCACCGCCCGACTCAGGCCGGGCGGCCGTCTGGCCTGCAGCCGACTCCCCCCCCCCCCCCCCCCTTGATGGGAGAGGAAGTCCGCCACGACCATCTGCGCCCCCGGCCTGTGGACCACCTTGAAATTGAAGGGTTGGAGTGCCAGATACCAACGGGTGATCCGCGCGTTGGCATCTTTCATGCGGTGGAGCCACTGGAGGGGCGCGTGGTCCGAACAGAGGGTGAAAGGGCGCCCCAGCAGGTAGTACCAGAGGGCGAGAACCACCCACTTGATGGCCAGACACTCTCTATGGTGCTGTAGCGCCCCTCACGCACCGACAGCTTCCTGCTGATATACAGGACCGGGCGGTCCTCCCCCTCCACCTCCTGGGACAAAACCGCCCCCAGCCCTCTGTCCGACGCATCGGTCTGCAACATAAAAGGGAGAGAAAAGTCAGGGGAGTGTAGAAGTGGCCCCCCACACAGTGCAGCCTTTACCTCTGAGAAAGCCCGCTGGCACTGCTCCGTCCACTGGACCGGATCTGGTGCCCCCTTTTTAGTGAGATCAGTCAGCGGGCTGGTGACGTCCGAATAATTAGGTATAAACCTGCGATAATAGCCAGCCAGCCCCAGGAACTGTCTCACCCCCTTTTTGGTCTTGGGCCTCGGGCAGGCCGCAATTGCTGCCGTCTTATTAATTTGGGGACGCACCTGCCCGTTGCCCAAGTGGAAGCCCAGATACCGTACTTCCACCCGCCCAATCGCACACTTCTTTGGGTTGGCTGTGAGCCCCGCTCGCCTCAGCGACCTAAGGACGGCCCTCAGATGTTCAAGGTGCCGCTCCCAGTCATTGCTATAGATGATTATGTCATCTAGATATGCTGCCGCATACGTGGCGTGAGGGCGGAGGACTCTGTCCATCAGCCGCTGAAACGTCGCGGGCGCCCCAAACAGCCCAAACGGAAGGGTGACGAATTGGTGTAAACCAAACGGTGTGGAAAAGGCCGTTTTTTCTCGGGATAGTGGAGTCAAGGGGATCTGCCAATATCCCTTCGTCAAATCCAGTGTCGAATAAAAGCGAGCAGTGCCGAGTCGATCGAGCAACTCATCAATACGAGGCATTGGGTACGCGTCGAATTTAGACACCGCGTTGACTTTTCTATAGTCCACACAGAACCGGACCGACCCGTCGGCCTTGGGTACCAAGACCACCGGGCTGCTCCAGTCACTGTAGGACTCCTCGACGATGCCCATTTCGAGCATGGTCTGAAGTTCTTCCCGAACCACCTTTTTTTTGTGTTCGGGTAGCCTGTAAGGGCGGCTACGCACTACCACCCCCAGGGGCGTCTCTATGTGGTGCTCTATGAGGTTAGTGCGACCGGGCAGGGGCGAGAACACATCCGAAAACTCGGTCTGCAACTGGGCGACCTCCGTGAGTTGGGTCGGGGAGAGGTGGTCTCCACAGGGGACCGGAGAGGTACAGGATGCCAATGTCCCTTTTTGAACCTCCGGCCCCAGCTCCGCCTTCTCCGGAACTACCGACACCAACGCCACGGGGACCTCCTCGTTCCAGAGTTTAAGCAGGTTGAGGTGGTAAATCTGTAGCGCCCCACCCCTGTCCGTTCGCCTCACCTCATAGTCGACATCCCCGACTTGCCGTGTGACCTCAAAGGGTCCTTGCCACTTGGCGATCAATTTGGAGCTCGACGTGGGCAACAGTACGAGTACCTTATCTCCCGGAGTGAACTCTCTAAGGCGCGTACCCTTGTTGTACAGGCGGGCTTGCCGTTCCTGGGCCTGCCGCAAATTCTCCTGAGTTAGGTGGGTGAGCGTGTGGAGTTTTGCGCGCAGGTCCATAACGTACTGAATTTCGTTCTTACTTTGTGAAGGTCCCTCCTCCCAATTTTCCCGCAGCACGTCCAGGATGCCGCGCGGCTTACGCCCATATAATAATTCGAACGGGGAGAACCCCGTGGAGGCTTGGGGGACCTCTCGCACTGAGAACAGCAAGGGTTCGAGCCACTTATCCCAGTTACGTGCGTCCTCACTTACGAATTTTTTAATAATATTTTTGAGGGTGCGGTTGAAGCGTTCCACTAAACCGTCCGTTTGTGGGTGATATACGCTGGTGCGGATCGGCTTAATCCCCAATAACCCATACAGTTCGCGCAGTGTTCGTGACATAAACGTAGTGCCTTGATCAATCAGAATCTCTTTCGGGATTCCGACTCGGGAGATGACGCGGAAGAGTGCCTCGGCAATACTGCGTGCTGAGATATTGCGCAGAGGCACTGCTTCCGGGTATCGCGTTGCATAGTCCACCAGGACTAATATAAAGCGGTACCCTCGTGCTGACCGATCTAATGGCCCGACGAGATCCATCCCAATTCTCTCAAACGGGGTCTCGATTAACGGTAGAGGGCGCAAAGGCGCTTTTGGAATGGCCGCTGGGTTTACTGACTGGCATTCGCGGCATGCCGTACACCACCTACGGACATCGCCGCGAATCCCCGGCCAATAGAAACGGGCCATTATTCGGGCTAGTGTTTTATCCTGCCCCAAGTGTCCAGCCATGGGATTAAAGTGAGCCGCCTGGAATACCAATTCCCGGCGGCTCTTCGGAATTAAAAGCTGCGTGATGCGCTCTTTAGTTTGAGTGTCCTGCGTCACTCGGTATAATCTATCCTTCATAATCGCGAAGTAGGGGAAGGACGGGGTGGCGTTCGGCGGGAGCGTTTGACCATCGATTACTCTCACTTGGTCAAACGCATGCCGCAGAGTCTCGTCTCGCGACTGCTCTAATGGGAAATCTGCGAGGGATTCCCCAATAGAGAGAGGAGGAGCCGGCGGCTCCTCACTCTGACGCGGAGATGACGTAGACGGCTCTGTGACAGCTGCTCCCACCAAAGCGACACCGGGACCTCCCCCTGTCAAATGGCAGGACCCACTCTCGACTAGGCGTGTCATTAAACCCTGAAATCCCGGCCAATCAGTCCCCAAAATTAGAGAGTGGGTAAGGCGAGGATTAACTGCCGCCTTCACTATAAATTTTTCCCCTCTGAAAATAATGTGGACCGACACCAAAGGGTAGCTGTGAACATCCCCGTGCACACACAATACCTTCACCCCCTGTGCTCCCCCCAATGCCTCGTTTTGAACCAGGCTTTGGCGAATTGAGGTCTGATTACAACCAGAATCCACCAACGCCTGATATGTAGCCCCTTGGATACTCACCGGTATGCGATACGCTCCGGCCCGATCGAGGGCGGCCTCTGGCGCGTCGGGGATCCGAACCACCGCGCCCACTTCCATTGCTGTGCACTGCTGATGAAGGTGGCCCGGTTCCCCGCAGCGCCAGCAAACCGGCCCGGGCTTTCCCTCTGCACCAGTGACCTGGGGCTCACTCACCTGAGGTGGGGGAGAGACAGACACAGAAGGGAGAAACGGGAGGGCACCGCGGGTGCGGTGGGCCGGCTGGGGTGGTGCCGGCCCCCGCCTCCGCGGTGGGGGAATGGGGCGAGGACGGGACACAGGAGGAGAGGGAGAGAGAGAGAGAGAGAAGAGGAGAGAAGAGACAATGCCATCTGCTGTCCTGCCGCCGGGACAGCCGCCAGATGATCCTCCGCCAGCTTGACTGCCTGATCCAGCGACGCCGGGCGGTGACACTGGACCCACTCCGCGGTTCCGGCTGGTAAGCGGGCGACGAATTGTTCCAGTACCACCTGGTCGACGATTCCCTCGGCGTCGCGATTGTTGGCCCTCAGCCACCGCCAGCAGGCGTCCCGGAGCTGCTGGCCGAACGCGAACGGCCGGCCGACTTCCTCCAGTCGCAGCGCGCGGAAGCGCTGGCGCTGTTGCTCCGGTGTGCGCCCCACGCGCTGGAGGACGGCCCGGCGGAGGTCCGCGTAGGCCAGCCGGCGGTCGGCGGGGAGCTGTAGCGCGGCCAGCTGCGCCTCTCCCGTGAGCAGCGGGAGGAGGCGCGCCGCGCGCTGCTCCATCGGCCACCCCGAGGCTTCGGCGACCTGTTCAAACAACGTGATGAACGCCTCGGGGTTGTCCTGCGGGCCCATCTTGGTGACAACGAGGGGAGACGGGCCCGCGGCCGGAGCGCTGGTGGACCCCGCCGACGCGAGGAGATGCCGGAACGCCTCACGATCTTCCTGCTGGGCCAGCACCAGGGCTTCGAAGCGCTGCTCCTGCTCCTTTCGGAGCGTGACGAGTGCCTGGTGCTGGCTTTGCTGAGCCGTGGCGAGGGCGTGGACCAGATCGGCGAACGGGGAGGATTCCATGGGGCTGCTGGTTCGGTGCTCCATTGTCCCGGGTTTCGGCACCACTGTAACGCTCTCTACGTGTGGGTGGAGCACAGAGGACGGCAGGACAGAGATCAGGTTTTATAATTTGGCTTTATTGCCACACTTTTCAGTTTAACAATGATTACTCGTGCAGACACACACACAACCGGCGTCTGGTTCAGGGATCAGCTCCTTCTGCTCTCGCTCTCCCTCCTGATATAGGGCGCAGTCACTGGGAAGACACACAAACACAGGTTAATTGCTCTCAGGTGACGTGATTCTGCCACTTACCTTCCCTGACTCCACCCTCCTGTCACAGATCGGCGCTTGACCACGCCCCCGCTGCCACATCCATTTATGTCACAAACTGATCAACGAAGTAAACAGAAACGAAAGTCCATCATTACTTGAAGACATGAAGTGTCTCTTAAAGGTAGACTGCCTTTCAGATTTTTCATGTGTAGGTCATAAAAATAATTTTCCCTGACACATAGTTAGTTTTGTTTAGTGGACCAAAAGTTATTGAATTCGAATCACAGACTTCCAATTTTATTAGTTTTTTTTAATAGAACAATTAATGAATTTAATTAATTCATAAATTCTCTAAATTCTCCACTATTTTTTCCTGCTTCAACATGACCCAATTCAAGATACTATGTCATGCATCACGTGGTGGGCTTTCCCCGTTCGCACAAGGCGTTGTGGGATACAAATTTGAAACAGGAGAGAAGAATGGAGGACGTGAGTGTGCGAATGAAACATGGAAGACTGACTAAGGTAACGGAACGCGAAAAGAAAAGACATTATGTTATGAAGGAAAGGAAACACAGGACTAAACTAATAAATATTGGTGGTCAGCGAGCACCTCGGTGTGATCAGCTGTTTCTTTAGCGACAAAATGATGCAACTGTCAGTGCACGGTCAAGGTAAACCTGCACATGCGCACACAGACTTCCTCTGTCTGCTTGATTGCCCGAGGCAAGTGATTTCATGCACATTATTTACTAGGGAATCCACTCAAATTAAATAACTTCCCAGCCCCAGAATGGCCTGGTATTTTGTGAAATAATACAGAAATAAACATATATCACAATGACCAAATTTCAGAAGGAACTAAATTTCACCGATTTTATGAAATTGAAAGGCCGTCTCACTTTAATTCATAAAAGTAAAGAAAAACTATAGAATTAGAAGCTGTGTCCAAACTTTTGACTGGTTTTATATAAGAAACCTTTATTCGTCACATGCACACTGAAATTCATCCTCTGCATTTAACCTATCTGAAGCAGTGAACACACTCAGAGCAGTGGGCAGCCACACCAGAGTGCCCAGGGAGCAGTCAGGGGTCAGGTACCTTGCCCAAGGCCACCCCATGTCAACCTAACTGCATGTCTTTGGATTGTGGGGGAAACCGGAGCACCCGGAGGAAACCCACGCAGACACGGGGAGAACATGCAAACTCCACACAGAAAGGCCCTTGCTGGCCGCTGGGTTCAAACCCAGAACCTTCTTGCTGTGAGGCGACCATGCAAACCACTACACCACCATGCCGCCCATAAATAAAGTAATTTGACAAATGGTAATGTTCCTCATTCACAACTACATACTTTTTAAATTCTGTTCAGATACTAATGGCCAAATGTGACCAGAGATGTAAATTTTGGGCCTAACAGCACTATTTAGTTATTATTTCACTTCATGATAAAAAATGGATACTATAATTTTGGGAACAAGTACTATAGAGGCCTTTTGGGGCAATGACAGAGTTGCCAGGGTCACTTTTTTATGCCAAATTGGGATAATTAAAAAAACTCCACAGGCAAGTTCTTGTTTTATGGCAGAATCAAAGAATTGGATCGAACCGAATTAAATCGTGTGAATTTCCACACACAAAGGCAAACCGCAAGTGTACACAATGGGTCCATGATGTACAGAACATTTTCTGTGGTCAGACAAAGATTGGGCGCGAGCAAGGGGGATTATGGAGTGTATATCCATACATTGGAAATGCATGCTCAGCATGGTGACTTATTTCCCTCACACAAAGTATTTAAAAAGAAACAAATTTCTTTCATTTCCAATGCCTGAATTTTTTTTGACAAGATTTATATATTTTTTGTGTAGTTGTTGAGAAATATTCAGGTTTTAGAAAAGGCATGTCTAAAATGGGGGCGGCACGGTGGTGTAGTGGTTAGCGCTGTCGCCTCACAGCAAGAAGGTCCTGGGTTCGAGCCCCGGGGCCGGCGAGGGCCTTTCTGTGCGGAGTTTGCATGTTCTCCCCGTGTCCGCGTGGGTTTCCTCCGGGTGCTCCGGTTTCCCCCACAGTCCAAAGACATGCAGGTTAGGTTAACTGGTGACTCTAAATTGACCGTAGGTGTGAATGTGAGTGTGAATGGTTGTCTGTGTCTATGTGTCAGCCCTGTGATGACCTGGCGACTTGTCCAGGGTGTACCCCGCCTTTCGCCCGTAGTCAGCTGGGATAGGCTCCAGCTTGCCTGCGACCCTGTAGAAGGATAAAGCGGCTAGAGATAATGTGATAATGTGTGATGTCTAAAATGACTCAAAACAAGCTAGTAGACTGTATAGTAAATGACTGAATGTTGTTGATTTTCAGCTGCCTATTAGTATAGGTAATCATATGGGGCCGAGTAAAATTAAGGATTAATTTCACGAGTGATTTCGAAGTTTTGAAAATTCAATTTCAAAACTTTGAAATCACGAGTGAGATTGATCCTTAATTTTACGAGGACCCATACGATTACTTGTTTATAATATATAGGGCCAAATTCATACTTCAGAAGCCATTCAAGTTCACAACACTTGTCATTCACGTTTTCTGAACCAATCAGGGCACAAGACTATCTTGCACATTTGAATCAGTTTCTAAAGCGTCTTTCATCATAACACAGCGACACGACACGAGGATTTTGAAAGCGGTTTACAAAATTTTATTGGTACTTCTTTACAAAAGCCATTTTGTTGACAAAATTTGCTAATTTTTGTAACCGTAACCAAGCAATGAACTAGCCAATAGCATTTCAGAAATACGGCCCCGTGTTAAGGAAAAAAAAGCCCTCCTTGATTGACCAATCAGAATTGAGTAATTTGGCGCTATGTATTATCTCATCTCATCTCATCTCATTATCTCTAGCCGCTTTATCCTTCTACAGGGTCGCAGGCAAGCTGGAGCCTATCCCAGCTGACTACGGGCGAAAGGCGGGGTACACCCTGGACAAGTCACCAGGTCATCACAGGGCTGATACATAGACACAGACAACCATTCACACCTACGGTCAATTTAGAGTCACCAGTTAACCTAACCTGCATGTCTTTGGACTGTAGGGGAAACCGGAGCACCTGGAGGAAACCCACGCGGACAACATGCAAACTCCACGCAGAAAGGCCCTTGCCGGCCCCGGGGCTCGAACCCAGGACCTTCTTGCTGTGAGGCGACAGCGCTAACCACTACACCACCGTGCCGCCCACTATGTATTATCTCATCTCATTATCTGTAGCCGCTTTATCCTTCTACAGGGTCACAGGCAAGCTGGAGCCTATCCCAGCTGACTACGGGCGAAAGGCGGGGTACACCCTGGACAAGTCGCCAGGTCATCACAGGGCTGACACATAGACACAGACAACCATTCACACTCACATTCACACCTACGGTCAATTTAGAGTCACCAGTTAACCTAACCTGCATGTCTTTGGACTGTGGGGGAAACCGGAGCACCCGGAGGAAACCCACGCGGACACGGGGAGAACATGCAAACTCCGCACAGAAAGGCCCTCGCCGGCCACGGGGCTCGAACCCAGGACCTTCTTGCTGTGAGGCGACAGCGCTAACCACTACACCACCGTGCCGCCACTATGTATTATAATGGGGTTAATTTCATTTGAAAGTTTGTCATTACTAATGTCATTCTGTCCCCACTGAAGCCTCTGGTCATAGGATGCTGCTGAATATAACAGATATATGGTACGTTTAGATATTAGTTTTTACATGTGCAGCATTTCACTTCACCATCTACATTGTATTCTGTATGATTGTCTTAAGCAAATCGAACCAGTTTGCGAAGATCTGTTTAGCAAAGTTTTACCCTGTTTATTTTAAGGGCTTTTGTTATGTAGTACATTAAACTACCGCAGTTCCATGCTTTCAAACTAGATCACACTGAACAGTTCCATCCAAAGTATACCATTGTTTTCATAGAGAAGAGTCTAGCAGTAATGTGCTGACGTGACCCTTTAACAGAACACGATGAGCTCCTGCTCAAAATTAAGAGACAAGCTGCAACCTTGCGTGGTTCATCGTTAATCTGCTACACAAGCAGACTTTGTGTCTTTCTTGTCCAGTGCATTTCAGGTCAAGTTCACATTCCTTCAGGCGAATGTAATGCCGTGGTGAATGCTCACTAGCTTGCGATCTGGAACCTTGTTTCAGGGCAGAATCCAGTATTGATATTTAATTGATGTTGCTTTCTGGCTTGAAGGCAGGAATTTCAGAGAGAGACAGAGTTTTGGAGTTGTTTTAAGTATCATCTGTGACAAGGTGAATATAACAGATATATGGCATGATATCATTGATATGATATCATTGTGCTGAATGTAGTAACATTGTAGTATGATATCATTGTGCTGAAGATTTGTGTTTATATAGATGTATGCAGTATACGTAAAAACACATTTAATGCAGTGTCCATTTCATTTCTGTGATATTTTATTGAAAATGGGGGTGGAGATGGTAGGTTACTCTACAGTGCGTCGAGATGCAGTTTTAGTGGACATGTAGTGCACGCAGAAAGCCCATTTTTGATGGAAAAACCAAGCAACAGCGTGAGTCTCAAAACTTTGTGTGCTGCTCTGGATCACCCAAAACCCATGGGATAAGCTGAAAACCCCATGTGCTGAGATCCAGTCCAGCATGATCATATGGCTTTGATATCAGTGGAAAAAATGACTCTGATTTCTCCCAATCTTCTGACCATCTTTACTCATACAAGTGCGCATGCTTACAAATACAATTACTGTACATATACTTTCTGCTCTTTGCTAATCCAATCAACAGGACGCAGACAGAAATGTGTTACCTGTCGATATCTCGAGAGAAAGAGCTGTGGGTAAATGTTGTCTGGTCAGGTATTACTGTTACTGTTGTTGGGTTGGAGGACGGCCAAAGAAAGTATTATGTACCACCAGTTAATTTTAAGCCATACGTTTGTCTGGATGTATTATAAGCCTATTTTTAAAATTAATATTTTCTGTTCTGCAAATGATGAGCTCAGTAAATTGCTCGACTAGTTGTTCAGTTATTGGGATTATTCGGCTTGGTTTCAACTGCTTTGTGAACCAGATGTTTAGTTATAAACACAGTAGCATAACCTAGTATAAATAGTACACCGTAGGACTCTGTGGGCTCTGGACCCATGGCTCCTCATTTTGTGGTCACCTGGAGGTTGCTACATTGGAGGTTTAATGGATTCAGCATGCTGACTTTTCCACCTGCACTTGTACCTCTGAGAAATGCTTTTTATGGTCACGTGTCCAAAAAGCATGCACTGCTTGGAGCTGTACATGGTTTACTGGTGTCACTAGTATCTTTAATATTGTGTACATTTACCTCCACAATTATTGGCATCCCAAAAAATAATGGACAAAATGACTATGCAATAAATATTAACCATGATGTAGTGTTTCCAGTTTAAACAATTAGAGAACTGTTTATCTTTCTCATCTCATTATCTCTAGCCGCTTTATCCTGTTTTACAGGGTCGCAGGCAAGCTGGAGCCTATCCCAGCTGACTACGGGGTACACCCTGGACAAGTCGCCAGGTCATCACAGGGCTGACACATAGACACAAACAACCATTCACATTCACACCTACAGTCAATGTAGAGTCACCAGTTAACCTAACCTGCATGTCTTTGGGGGAAACCGGAGCACCCGGAGGAAACCCACGCGGACAACATGCAAACTCCGCACAGAAAGGCCCTCGCCGGCCATGGGGCTCGAACCCGGACCTTCTTGCTGTGAGGCGACAGTGCTAACCACCGTGCCGCCGCTGTTTATCTTTATCTCAAACAAACATCATTCTTATGAGAACTTTTAAATCATAGAATGTTCTCTCAAAATGTTTGTGGAATAAAATAAATGATGAAATAATCCATCCATCCATCCATCCATCCATCCATCCATCCATCTATCCATCTATCTATCTATCTATCTATCAGGACAACCAAACAGCTTTAAGCCTCAACTATTCAGGTAATTGTTGACCATCAAGTCAGGTAATGAATAAAATGATGCATAAGTACTTAAAAATACTGTTAGGTGCAATGGTGATAAGCCAGTCTTGCTCTGCAGGGCAATAATTCTCAACCTGCCTGCATGTGGTATTTATGCCATCTAAAGAATAGCATAATGAATAGGTTTTGAATATAAACGTGCCAAAGTAGTAGGCCTGATTGTATAAAAGGCTCTGTAAATAATTTTAAAACTTGTTCATTTTATTGGTCCCAAATTAAAACATTTAAAGAGTCTCCAAATGACAGGGCTTCATATGCAGCTGAGCTTGACCACAGCATTTCATTTGTATGATGTCTCATCTTCTGGATGAACTTTTTGTTCTGAGTTTGGTTTAGAGTTTCACATGAACTGCAGTCACTGAAATGGAAGGACACTATGCAAACCACACAGAACTGCTCTGACTTCCTGCTGAATGCTAAACCACACTGCTGGGCCATTCTTCACTGTCCTGTGCCCAGCTTGTATACAAAGCTTGTATAAAGAAAGATGAAATGTGGTATGTCTGTCTACATTACTTCTGAATAATACCTGCCTTGGGACCAGTTCCACTGCTAATCGGAAAGCGGGTCCATTATGCTTAGGGCTACAGTAATTCCTGA
The DNA here is from genome assembly GCF_027579695.1 of Neoarius graeffei. Taxonomy (NCBI): domain Eukaryota; kingdom Metazoa; phylum Chordata; class Actinopteri; order Siluriformes; family Ariidae; genus Neoarius; species Neoarius graeffei. The sequence continues at coordinate 56,111,669 of NC_083579.1, forward strand.
GATTAGCTCACTTGAATAAATGCTCCTCTTTTACAGTTAAAAAGAAAACTAACAGCCTTGTGAAAGAACTGGGTGGGCTCTGGACCCAGTTGTGTTCATTTTGTGATCGGTGTATAACGGACAAGGTCATGCACGATGAGGGAAACAAACATCTGATAATGAAGCACTTCCTGTTTTGGTGTTGCACTGGCTCGCCTCTTCTGTCACCAAGAGCGCAATCACAGGACAAAAGCTCATCATGCTGACAAGCAGCATTCAGCACATTTTTGAAGACTTGATGTGCCTTATATTTCTACACACTGACATTTGAGATGGTCCTAACCCATCGCACACCTGGAGGCCTGGAAAATTACATTAGCACTTTCCATCAGTCAGCTTTGCCTTTGCAAAAGATATACAGTGGAATCTAGGAATTTCTCGTCAGATCTTGAATATGTGGTGATGGGACAGAACCACTGTATAGTCTGCTACATTTCAGTATGAATTTGGGAGGAGGGGGAATTTACTTTGGCTCAGATTGAATAGCCCCCTCCTCTCCCCCTCTGTCAGAAAGGGATGATAAAGCTAGCTTGGAGGACAAAAGTTTGTAGCTTTTTTGGCAAATACTTTGGAAAAAGGCATAAACTTCTTGAAATCTCTCTGAAGGCACTTTTATGAAGACTAAACCTTGTGCCCGACCTTGAATCACTCAAGCAGCTGGAAACACTGTGCGGTCGGATGCTAATGTGTTGCATACATGCAAGTACGAAATCCTTCCCACTGTGTGATAGGTTAGTGACTTTAATTCTATGGGCAACGTCTGTACTTCCAGCTGTAGTTGTTCTTTTTAATGAACACTGCATGCTTTGAATATAAAAGTAATATGTGCCAGGGTAGAACGGCAATTCTACAGACACGTGGACTGTTGCCTCATACAAACCCCTGAGCTCAACATTTAATTAGTTGTCGCTATAGTTTGGGGTGTTTAGTCGGCATTAGCCTTAAATACATCTGGCTATTTAAATTTCCATGGAGAATGCTATCAAATTGATCTGTCTAAGAGGAAAGTAGAAAATCTGCCTTCTGTTTTCGGAGAGGAACTTTATCATTCCTTTCCTGCAGGTTCACTGGGAGGATAGCAGTCAACATTAAATTGTTACCAGGGTAACACAGAGCTGAAAAGTCAGCAGCAAAAGTCTTGAGCTTTGAACAAAAGAAGGGGAGCACATGGAAACTGGAGTGTGCCATGATCATCCTGGCCAAAACTAACTGTAAAATGAACAGGAAATAAATTCCCCCAAGCCTGACCCCAAAGGCCCGTATAGCAAGCATCTGCCTACTCCTATGGAAGGAACAGTATTTCATTTGTTCATCCAGTGTGATATACTTCTACCAAAAACATTCACCTTGACATTTCGTAGAAACACAAGCTCAGAATAAGACCGGTTTTTAGCGAATAACTGAGTGTGTGTATGGTTTGAAACATGCAAATTGTGCTTAGGGGAAAAAAAAGCAAATGTGTGTAGAGTAACTGGTTCAATTACATAATGGTACTTATTGGCTTGGTAATTCAGTGTTAACAAAATTCAGTGCAATTTTCATTGAAGCAAAAGTCTGAAACGTTTTTTAAAAGTGAGTGACAGACAGGGATAGTCTTGTTTCACACATTACTCCATATTTCTAAGACAGAGCTGAGCAGTGAAGGGAATTACTGTCTGCTGCAGAGAGTAACTTAATCTGTACCATCTGCAGTTTTGCTTTTCGCTGTTCCTGCTCAAGTGCATAGTGGAGCAGTTGGAGAAAACACACTCCCACTAGTCAGAAATCATGGATCACAGCAGCCTGACTCATCAAAAAGCAGGGTGTGTATGATTGACTGAGTGTGCAGATGATTGGTGATCACCCTCTGTGTCATGCCAGAGCCGTGTCTGTGTCTGTGGTAAGTCATAGCCTGCTCCACTGCCACATGGATGCCTTTTCCTTGGCAGTACTTGTTTGACGAGGGCACATGGATGAAGGGAATTTGCCAGTCTTTAAATTAGGAATGATGTTTTTCTGAAGCATGGCCATTGCTGTGTTGTCTTGCATAAAATCTGACAGATTAATTTTTTTTTCAATAAAAATGTCAGTTTTAAATAAATGCAAAGTTCTTCATTTAGTTTGTGTTTTTGGAAGGTGTTCGATATTATTAGGGCGGCACAGTGGTGCAGTGGTTAGCACCATCACCTCACAGCAAGAAGGTTCTGGGTTCGAGCCCAGTGGCTGACGGGGGGGCCTTTCTGTGTGGAGTTTGCATGTTCTCCCCGTGTCTGTGTGGGTTCCTCTGGGTGTTCCAGTTTCTCGAAACCTTTATTCGTCACATGCACACTTCAAGCACAGTGAAATTCATCCTCTGCATTTAACCCATCTGAAGCAGTGAACACATACACTCAGAGCAGTGGGCAGCCACACCAGAGCGCCCGGGGAGCAATCAGGGTCAGGTACCTTGCTCAAGGGCACCTCAGCCCAAGGCCGTCCTATGTCAACCTAACTGCATGTCTTTGGATTGTGGGGGAAACCAGAGCACCCGGACGAAACCCACGCAGACATGGGGAGAACATGCAAACTCCACACAGAAAGGCCCTTGCTGGCCGCTGGGTTCGAACCCGGAACCTTCTTGCTGTGAGGCGACCATGCTAACCACTACACCACCGTGCCACCCCAACAGTCCCCCACAGTCCAAAGACATGCAGGTTAGGCTAATTGGTGGCTCTAAATTGACCGTAGGTGTGAATGTGAGTGTGAATGGTTGTTTGTCTCTGTGTCAGCCCTGCGATGACCTGGCGACTTGTCCAGGGTGTACCCCGCCTTTCGCCCGTAGTCAGCTGGGATAGGCTCCAGCTTGCCTGCAACCCTGTACAGGATAAGCGGCTGTGGATGGATGGATATTATTACTTGAGTACACTTTTCGTGTTGGGATGTCGGATATTTTAGCTCTAAGGTGCAGCTGCTGTAGAATAACAGCCTTTTTCAAATCTATAGATCCTTACTATTTATTTAATAAAGCATCAAAATCCCTCACAAGTCTCCTCTTTTCCTCATCGACAAACGTCACATTGTCAATTCAGAAAAAACAAAACAGTTAGCTTGGGTTAATGTTTTTATTTCACCTCTATTGGCATCATATAGGATAAAGTGGGGTATGCAACCCCACCCTGTGTAGATTAATAAAGCTCTGCCGTTAAACTGAAAGTCATATAAAGAATGATTAATAAGTACCAGGAGGCTGTGGAAAATTTCGAGGCCAAACATTAGTGACTATTGCTAGCTGATGTGTGGCAGCAACCTGTTTGCACGACATATACAGTACTGTCCACAAGTCTTAGGCACATGTAAAGAAATGCTGTAGACCCAAAATGGCTTAAAAATAATGAAATGAAATGTTTCAATATTAAAAAAAATATACTATAAACAGCAGGAAGCCATAATAAATGAAACAAAGTCAATATATGGTGTGAGACGACCCTTTGCTTAAAAAAATAGTAATCTCAGGTACAAGAAGTGCAGTTTTATAAGGAAATGAGGTTTTACTGTAGGTTTTACTGAGCATCTTGCAGAACCAACCACAGTTCTTCTGGACACTTTGACTGTGACACTTGCTTCTTCATTTTGCACCAAAACCCAGTCGCCTTCAGTATGTTTTCTTTTTTAATCTGAAAAGTGCTCTGTTATGTAATAAGCTGCTCAGATACAAACTTTTTTTCTGTAACTTTTAATTTTGTGCTGGAAAACGAACGTTTGGAACTCTAAAATGTTTTTGTACTGACTCGATAATGTAGAAGTCTCATCTAATCTCATTATCTCTAGCCACTTTATCCTGTTCTACAGGGTCGCAGGCAATCTGGAGCCTATCCCAGCTGACTACGGGCGAAAGGCGGGGTACACCCTGGACAAGTCGCCAGGTCATCACAGGGCTGACACAGAGACAACCATTCACACTCACATTCACACCTACGGTCAATTTACAGCCACCAATTAGCCTAACCTGCATGTCTTTGGACTGTGGGCGAAACCGGAGCACCCGGAGGAAACCCACGCGGACACGGGGAGAACATGCAAACTCCGCACAGAAAGGCCCTCGCCGGCCACGGGGCTCTAACCCGGACCTTCTTGCTGTGAGGCGACAGCGCTAACCACTACACCACTGTGCCACCCAATGTAGAAGTCATAAAATCTCATCTCATCTCATTATCTCTAGCCGCTTTATCCTGTTCTACAGGGTCGCAGGCAAGTTGGAGCCTATCCCAGCTGACTACGGGCAAAAGGCGGGGTACACCCTGGACAAGTCACCAGGTCATCACAGGGCTGACACATAGACACTACACCACTGTGCCGCCCAAGTCATAAAATAGAAATCTATAACAAAGTTAGGGTGACATGGTGGTGTAGTGGTTAGCACTGTCGCCTCACAGCAAGAAGGTTCTGGGTTCAAGTCCAGTGGCTAACGGGGGCCTTTTCGTGTGGAGTTTGCATGTTCTCCCCGTGTCTGTGTGGGTTTCCTCCAGATGCTCTGGTTTCCCCTACAGTCCAAAGACATGCAGGTTAGGCTAATTGGTGGCTCTAAATTGACCGTAGGTGTGAATAGTTGTTTGTTTCTGTGTGTCAGCCCTGCGATGGTCTGGCGACTTGTTCAGGGTGTACCCCGCCTCTCGCCCATACTCCAGCTTGCCCGCGACCCTGCACAGGGTAAGCTGTTACAGATATTGAATGGATGGATAACAAAGTCTGTATAAAAAAAAAAAACATAGGGTGCCTAAGACTTTTGCACAGTACTGTATGTACTGTCTCTGTACAGGCTTTCACTCCACTGACCTTGCCAAGCGTACATGAAGGCAAAATAAGTGAAGTTAAATAAAAAGTCCAATGTCAGTAACTATTTGACTGTTTCAAATAGATCCCTGCACTCCCGCGGGAGTCCCGCGGGACTCGCGGGACCCGCCGCAAAGCAGTGCGGTGCGGGACAAATTTTGAAAGCTCATTGCGGGCGCGGGCGGGACCGGAAGTGCACATATGCGCGCGCGGGCGGGAGTGCACATATGCGGTGCGGGTGGGAGCGGTGATAAGCTGCAGTCCCGCTAACTAAAAACGTGCTTGAAATAAAATTTATAAATTATTAATTTATGTCTATCATATATAATTTGTGCTGGATATTTTAATTGGCATTAATAAAAACATTTTAAGATGTCTAAATTTGCAGAGAAAGTCAGATTGCCACATTGAGTGAGAAATGGCATCTTAAACTTGCCATTGATCACCCTAAGGGGAAATTCTTTGATCACTCTAATGACTCGCAGTTCACACCCAGTTAGCAAGAGGACCAGGAGTGAATTGATTTACTTGTTGCGTTAGTCTACAACTTTAATCAGAGAGACAGGTTACACAGTGACGGTAGGCTTGACTCAATGCTATCCCAGAAATCCTTCCTGTAATATGCAAATTTGGCTGTCCAATCAGAGGCGGCCAAATTTGCATATTACAGGAAGGATTTCTGGGATAGCATTGAGTCAAGCCTACCGTCACTGTGTAACATGTCTCTCTGATTAAAGTTGTAGACTAACGCAAGCAGTAAATCAATTCATTTCTTTTACTAGCTCTGCTTTGCAATAAAAAACATTGGTACAAAGCAAGCCTATTCACTTTTTTATGCTGATCAGAGAATTACAATGGTTTCTCATGTGATAAAAATGTGTGATTTGCGATTAAATATTTTAATCGTTTGATAGCACTAATTATTATTATTAGAGATACTACATGCTGAATTCAGAAACAAGGTAAACAATAACAAACGTGAGCTGTAGATATTTATGCTCAAATCCACTCAAAGTAGGGGGCGGGGCACCATCACGCTGTGTGAAGACAAGAACTTTCCTGAGAAATAACGCGAACATCTGCATCATGCGGGATTTGCGGGCGGGGGCGGGACAAAATATGGCAGGGGGGGGCGGGCGGGAGCAGGACTGAAAATCATAATTCTTTGCGGGCGCGGGCGGGAGTGGGACTGCACAATGCGGCCGCGGGCGGGAGCGGGACTGAAAAATCCGAACCGCGCAGACCTCTAGTTTCAAAGTTGATTCCAATTAGGTATAGATTTATATTCTACATTTTCAAAAAGATATTCAGCTAGCTAGCACTAGGTCTTTGTAAACAGGACTGTCTATCTTCCTTCTGCATTAGTTACTGAAGCAGCTAGCAAATAATCAAACAACCTGCCCCCAAATATCCCCTATGGTGGGTGTGGAGTTTTAAAAATTATTATCATCTCAAGATGTTGCTGGAGACTCGGTATAAAGTGAATTAGACCAACAGGTAGATTGCCATAAAATGTACCAAAACTATTTCTGCGAAATTGGAGTTTGATCTTAGGGTGTTTTCACACTTGGGTCAAATCCTTGAGTCTTCATCCAGGACTGATTCATTTGGAGGAGGAGCTCATATTCATAGGTTTGCTTTCACATAAAAGCCTTCCTTCCAAACTGTTGATTCATTTGATCACAACTGCATACATCATTTTTGTACATGCAGGTTTGCAAAATCAGAGACGCTACTTTCATCTGTTTGCTGTTTTTCTACCATTTTCCTTTGGCACCAACACTCAAGTGGCAAAGAACAGTGCTTTTTGAGAGCATAGCATATCACTGTGTCGGAATTTTTGAAGATTTTTAGCCACACAGGCCAGCAGGAGATGTGTATTTTTCACGATTCTATCAGTGGAAGCACTCACACCACAAATGTCAGCTAATAACAATGCTCCAATCCTATAGAAGTCTGGTTTTATGTATTAATAAGACTTTCCTTCTCCTCGACTTTAAAGGAACAGTCCACCGTACTTCCATAATGAAATATGCTCTTATCTGAATTGAGACGAGCTGCTCCGTACCTGTCCAAGCTTTGCGCGACCTCCCAGTCAGTCAGACGCAGTCAGACGCACTGTCACTCCTGTTAGCAATGTAGCTAGGCTCAGCATAGCCAGTGGTATTTTTTGGGGCTGTAGTTAGATGCGACCAAACTCTTCCGCGTTTTTCCTGTTTACATAGGTTTATATGACCAGTGACATGAAACAAGTTCAGTTACACAAATTGAAACGTGGTGATTTTCTATGCTATGGAAAGTCCGCACTATAATGACAGGCTTACTAACACCTTCTGCGTGCTTCGGCAGCGCATTGATATCTGAGCTCCGTATCAATGCGCTGCCGAAGCGCGCAGAAGGTGTTAGTACGCCTGTCATTATAGTGCGGACTTTCCATAGCATAGAAAATCGCTACATTTCAATTTGTGTAACTGAACTTGTTTCATATCACTGGTCATATAAACCTATGTAAACAGGAAAAACGCGGAAGAGTTTGGTCGCATCTAACTACAGCCCCAAAAAATACCATTGGCCATACTGAGCCTAGCTACATTGCTAACAGGAGTGACAGCGCGTCTGACTGCGTCTGACTGACTGGGAGGTCGCGCAAAGCTCGGACAGGTACGGAGCAGCTCGTCTCAATTCAGATAAGAGCATATTTCATTATGGAAATACGGTGGACTGTTCCTTTAACAACCCTTTCTCTGCCATCACAAAAGTAGAAACAGGAAATAACGTGAGAAATTGAACCAGTCGCGTTACTCTGCATTCTGTACCGAAGCGCTTGAAAACAGCTTTTACACTTCATTAAATGCACTGAAATCTTGGTGCAAACCCCAAATACATAAAAATGTCCCAAGTACATTAAAAAATGTAGGAATAATAACAATATGTTTTATTTTACCAAGCCCTGTTGCACATGCACACTGAATGGCTGAGGAGTGCGTCATTCATTACTCAGGCCAGTCTTGTCCCTCACAAGCCTGCATGTAACTGAGATTTTTTTGCATTTACACAGTGACAGGCAGCAGCGTCACGTGGGTGCACAAAAATTTCCTCTGTGATGTCGTGCATACCAAGTGATAATTTGGGTTAAAGCACGCGACACCGGTTTATCCGGTTAACATCTTCATAGAGTCATATGAATAAAGTGGATCTGGGTTATTGGAGCAGTTATAACGAGAGGTGTTTGAGGCATTATTTGTGCATAGAAAATCTCTCAGGGCTCAAAGCGCAACACGATGTGAAAGCTGTTGGCTTTTGTGGGTTGTGGGTTGGGTAGTCGTTGCATATTTAGAGGGACAGACACAATTTTTTTCTCACCTAGAGCAACAAAATATGTAGGGGATTTTTTTAACTTGTTTTGAAGATTGGTGCATACACCACTGAAAGATATGAATTGGTATATGCAGTACTGTGTAAAATTCTTAGGCACATGTAAAGAAATGCTGTAGACCAAAAATGGCTTCAAAAATAAGGAAATGAAATGTTTCAACATTTTAAAAAAATACTATAAACAGCAGTAAACCATGATAAATGAAACAAAGTCAATATATGGTGTGAGACAACCCTTTGCTTAAAAAAAAAGAAAACAAAAGTAGTCTCGGGTACAATGAGTGCGGTTTTATAAGGAAATGAGCTGTAGGTTTTACTGAGTATCTTGCAGAACCAGGCACAGTTCTTCTGGACACTTTGACTGTCACACTCACTTCTTCATTTTGCAGCAAAACCCAGTCGCCTTCATTATGTTTTCTTTTTTAATCTGAAAAGTGCTCTCTTATGTAATAAGCTGCTCAGATACAAACATTTTTCTGTAACATTTCATTTTGTGCTGGAAAACGAACGTTTGGACTCTAAAATGTTTTTGTACCGACTTGATAATGTAGAAGTCATAAAATAGAAACCTATAACAAAGTTTGTATGAAAAAAAAATAGAATGCCTAAGACTTTTGCACAGTACTGTACGTGTATCAGTTGTTTTATATATATATATATATATATATATATATATATATATATATATATTTTTTTTTTTTTTTTCCATTTGGTCTGAGTGTCCTGTATTTTTATCCCCCACTGACCGAAAGGCCAGAAGGGGGATTGTTGCCCCTTTTCCACCAAAGCAGTTCCACGGCTGGTTCGGGGCCAGTGCTTAGTTTGGAACCGGGTTTTCTGTTTCCACTGACAAAGAACTGGCTCTGGGGCCTGAAAAACCGGTTCCAGGCTAGCACCAACTCTCTGCTGGACCAGAGGAAAGAACCGCTTACGTCAGCGGGGGGGGCGGAGTTGTTAAGACCGACAACAATAACAATACCGCGAAAGATCGCCATTTTTAAGCGACGAGAAGCAGCAGCTGTACAAACGCGAAGTCATCCATTATTATTATTGTTGTTGTTGTTGCTGCTGCTGCTTCTTCCGCGTTGTTTTTGCTTCGATATTCGCGCCAAGGTTTATGCAAACGTAGCGACGTAATGACGTATACAACGACGCAACTGATGTATACAGCGACGTAATGACGTGTCTTCTCTTAGCACCGCGAGCGATGGAAAAGCAAACTGGTTCTCAGCTGGCTCGCAAGTTGAACGAGTTGTGAACCAGCACTGGCCCCGAACCAGCCCTGGAACTGATTTGGTGGAAAAGGGGTATATGTTGTGGCGATGTCCGTCCGTCTGTCCATCCGTCTATCCATCCGTCTATTCCGGGAAGCTTCCGAAATCAGCTCCTCTCACAATTTTTGGAGGAATTTCACAAAACCTGACAGGATTCTTTGTTATATGTTGGTAATACGCATATTGCAGTTTCGTTAAATTGGATCACATTTTACCAGAGTTACAGCCCTTGATTAGCAAAATTATACTTTGACAATTTCATGAGTATGTTTTCCTTCTGAAATCAACTTCTCTCACAATTTTTATCCCCTACTGGCTGAAAGACCCAAAGGGGGATTATGTTGTAGTGATGTCCGTCTGTCCCGGGAAGGGTACTCACCTTCTGAAATCAACTCCTCTCACAATTTTTGGAAGAATTTCATGAAACTTGACAGGATTCTTTGTTATATGTCGATAATACACATATTGCAATTTCATTCAATTCAGTCGCATTTTACCAGAGTTATGGCATAGTTGCCAGCGCAGGACATTGTGCTCTCAGAGCACTCTTGTTTATACTTAGTAATAATGGTCACAAAGAAGAAATGATCAACCATTTCAGTCCAGTTGGTCGGGTTCAATGTCTGAATGGATAATCACATCATCAGTTTTTCTTTGGCTAATCAGACACAAAGTATGCCACCACTCTTGCCAGAGCAGTTGGGGGTTAGGTGCCTTGCTCAAGGGCACTTAAGCCAATCCTGCTAGTCCAGGGAACTGAACCAGCAACCTTTTGGTTCCAAAGCTGTTTCTCTAACCATTAGGCCATGGCTTCCCCGGTCAACCATTTAATCTTCTGATATTTCATAATTGTCACCTTCTAGCAAATGTTCCATCTTAGAAAGATCCAGATAAGCAGTCAGCATGATGAAATGTTACCTTTAAATGCTTAACAGTTTGTGTTTAGTTTCTGGCTATAAATAAGACACACAAATGCATGTATTAGTTTACACTGGTGCTTCACGTTACCATTCTGACAAGTGGCATGGGCTTTGAGATGGAATCTGTTTGGAGCATGATGTGAAGACTAACTGCATGCTTCCTTGTCCAGGCATGTTTAAATCTTTTCTATCCACAGCATTATTTCACTAATCCGACCAGAGAGGCGAAGGTGTGTGAAAAGTGTTTCTCACTTAAATGATGTATTTAATTGCTTGTGATTAGCCACAAGAAGTAGCAACAGTGAATCTGCTTCAAAAGCAGCAATAGATTGTGTTTAGAAAACTAGAGTCAAGTGGTTTTTTTTCATGTTACGGAAGCATATTGCTGCCACAACGGTAAAAAGAAGAAAAATCAGTATCATGTAATAACGTGAAAAGTTTATTGTTATAATAATATATTTTTCATGTTATAATGATATACTTTCACGTAATGACATGAAACGTTTTACGTTACATAGTGTGATAATTTGGTTTCACGTGATAATTTATGTTGTTAAAATGTTAAACTTTTCATGTTATTACATGATAACTTGGGCAGCACAGTGATGTAGTGGTTAGCACTGTAAAAAAATATTTGTTGTTTTAACTTAAAAAAGTTAGTGCAAGGGCTGCCTTAAAATTTTGAGTTCACTGGAATTCACATAGTAAGTTAAATTGTTGTGAACTTACTATATTAATTTCAGTGAACTCAAAATTTTAAGGCAGCCCTTAAGGCAACCCTTGCACTAACTTTTTTAAGTTAAAACAACAAATCATTTTTTACAGTGTAGCACTGTCGCCTCACAGCAAGAAGGTTCTGGGTTCAAGCCCAGTGGTCGACAGGGGCCTTTCTGTGTGGAGTTTGCATGTTCTCCCTGTGTCTGCATGGGTTTCCTCTGGGCGCTCTGGTTTCCCCCACAGTCCACAGACATGCAGGTTAGGTTAATTGGTGGCTCCAAATTGACTGTAGGTGTGAATATGAGTGTGAATGGTTGTTTGTCTCTATGTGTCGGCCCTGCAATGATCTTGTCCAGGGTGTACCCGCCTCTCGCCCATAGTCAGCTGGAATAGGCTCCAGCTTGCCCGCAACCCTGCACAGGATAGGCAGTTACGGATAATGAATGAATGGATGGATGTGATAACTTTAAACTCATGTTTGAATCTATGGTTTGAATACATGGGGCTGTACATAAAGACGAATGAATCCAATCTGCTGGAGGTAGCTTGTAACCATGGAGCTGTCTGTGCCACTCCAGCTGATCAGTGAGAAATGATGCTACCTCCAGCAGGTCAGACTCATTCTTCCTTCTGGACAGCCCCATGTATTTTAAAATGCTTCTTAGAGTGTGCATACTTATTACAATGTCATCCACCGTGTTCAGTAACAGAAGAGTCTCGCCATGTCTCAACCCAAGCATGAAATAGAACTTGATTAAATCATGTAAATGAGCTGTATTACCCATTTATTCTCTGCACACCTCACTCAAACCATAGATTCAAACATATGTTTCAAGTTATCACGGTATAATGCAAAAAGTTTCACATTTTAACAATATAAATGATCACGTTATAACGTGAAAAATTGTCACATTATAACGTGATACCAAACGATCACGTTATAACATGAATTTTTCTATCCACATTCACTGGATATGAGCAATCACACACTGTTATTGCTTACTCTACTACTAGGCTATCAGCTCATGTATCGTGAGTAGAGAAAAACAAAACGGCGGAGCATTTCGCCAAACCAACCAAGGACGAAATAAAAACTCTACTCGAAAACAAAACCCCAAAAAATAAAAAAAAGCAACAAAATATGAAATGAAAGTATTTGATAGTAAGAGTGTATCTTTTTTTATTTTTCAAGAATTATTATTATCACATTTTTCACAAATTGCTCCTGTCACTTCACTGGTTTGTTTGCATTCTAAGCGGAAATGATTTTGTCAGACGTTTTGTATCAAGTTTTTATTTATCGAATTTGCAAAAAATAAAAATGCTCTGTTTCTCAAAATCCAGTGAATGTGGATAGAATAACAGTTATTCCATGAAATCGAGTCGTACACAGCTTATAGCCTACTCGGCGCTACGCACCTCGTCGGCTATCAGCTCGTGTACGACTCGATTTCATGGAATAGCTGTTAAATGTTTCACGTAATAACATGAAAATATGTTGTAATAACAGTAAACTTTTCATGTTATTACATGATACTGATGTTTTTTCTTTTTTTCTGGTGTGGCAGCAATATACTTGTGTAGCTCAATCCTGCTACATTATTTTTCTAGTACTCAGTTTTGCTGACGTCTGAATGGCTGCAACATTTTTGCTCGAGTTTGATTGACCTATTTATAAGGAGGGGATTGTTAATTTGTCCAGCAGATTGTTTCAAAATAACCCATTTATAAGAATACTAGCTTGAACTGTCGCTGATTGAGATCTTTAGCTTGCTAGGCTCTAGAGGGTTGTAGTTTATTATAAGGGAGTCAACAGATTTAGTCGCCTTCCAAGGATGGACAATAAAACAATTGAAGAAAACGTGTGCATTGCATTGTCTGTTTACCAGTCCAAGGTCTGAGCTGCATCTCACAAGCTTTCCTGGGCTAAAATGTAGCGGATCACTCACTGTGTCTCATCATAAGTAATGCTTGCTGACAGGATAGAAAGCAGGGTTAGGACATACTGTAGCATACAGTCCAGGACATCCTGGAGTTTCATATAAACAAAACACATGGTTGAGGTGCCATAATGAGCTCACCATGATTCCTCTCGAAGTATGAGGCCTCATTAACACGTCAAATTTGTAAGCTTCACAGCACAGCAGTAGCCACATTGACCCCTCTGGCATCTCTGCAACAAGATGTATGTATGTAAATCTTTCCAATGGGAGTCCCTCTGGAAGTTAAACACACCGTACATAAAGGATTTTCTCCATGATGTATTGAAAGTGCACGCACATGCTCGGCACTACGTCAGGTTTCAGACCCCTTGCTGTTCAAAATGAGCAAGCAGAAGCCAAGAGTTCATGCGTGGTTCATTTGTCAGGTCCGTTTTACAGCTTAAAACTGTATGACACAAGTTCTCCAACACAGAAAAGCCCAGATGTCACTGAGACACAACAATGGAGCCACTGTTAGCACTCAAAAATAGAGAGATTTCCTCCAATTATGTTAATAGCGGCAGGTTATTACAATGAAATCCATATGGAGGCCTGGCCTTTCTCAGCCTCCTGAGCTTGTAGTGCTAATCCTATCAATCGGCAAGGTTTGGACAGGTTGACAAAACTGTTTTGTGGAGGTGTTTTTGTTAGCCTTGCTTTTCCTGTCTGACCGTTGACTCAAGTGATCTGCTGAACTGATAGCTCCAAAGCAAGGAAGTTTGAAAGGGTCTTGAAAGAAAGAGCACAGAGGAATTTTCATTGGATTGCTGGTTAATGTTGATGAAAAATTCCTTTCCATCACCAGGTAAAGGAGGCAGTAACATGCCTCACACATATAGTACTGTGCAAAAGTCTTAGGCACATATAAAGAAATGCTGTAGACCAGAAATAGCTTACAGAATAATAAAATGAAATGTTTCAACATTTTTAAAAAATGCTATAAACAGCAGTAAGCCATAACAAATGAAACAAAGTCAGTATTTGGTATGTAGGGATGTCCCGATCAGGTTTTTTTGCCCTCCGATCCGATACCGATCATTTGATTTTGAGTATCTGCCGATACCGAGTCCCGATCCGATACTTCTTATAATCCATAAAAAATAAAGACGAGGAAAGAAACGGATCCAGGATGTTCCTCATTTTTTATTTAACACCTTATTTTAACATCCAACAACTCCGTTAGCAAACAGAGCACTTACGCGAGGCAGTTTGAACAATAAATAACAAATTTTAAAAAATAACCTTAAAATACCTGGCAGGAATGTAAACAAATAAAAAAAATAAAGTGCCACAGTGCCGGTAATTTGCTTTTAAGAACGCATCTCACAGTGGTGTACAGTCATTTAAATTAAGGAAATGAACGTTTTTCTTGATGAAAACAAGCATTTCTACCCTTTCAGGTTTGAGCCCGTTTCTTTTGTCATCCAACGAAAAAAAAAATTATCTCATGCTTTGCTTTCCGCTTCGAACTGCTTCCGTGTTCAACTTTGCCGGCAACAGGCAGCCAATAACCAATAGCGTCTCCGCTACAAAGTGATGTCATGCCGCATGCGTTGATGTTGCTGTGTTGAGACAAGAGGTCTGGTCTCACTCTGTGCCAACGCATAGTTATTGATGTGTTAAAAATGAGAATATATTATATAGATATATATCCGACCCCTGATCGGGAGGCAATGCCCGATTCCGATCGAGTCTGAAACCATGTGATCGGGCCCGATTTCCGATCACGTGATCGGATCGGGACATCCCTATTGGTATGAGACGACCATTTGCTTTAAAAAAGAAAAAATAGTAGTCTCGGGTACAGTGAGTGCAGTTTTATAAGTAAATTAGCGGTAGGTTTTACTGAGCATCTTGTAGAACCAGCCACAGTTCTTCTGGACACTTTGACTGTCACACTCGCTTCTTCATTTTGCACCAAAACCCAGCAGCCTTCATTATGTTTTCTTTTTTAATCTGAAAAGCGGTCTCTTATGCTGCTCAGATGCAAACTTTTTTTGTGTAACATTTAATTTTGTGCTGGTAAACGAACGTTTAAAACTTTTTTTGTACCGGCCCGATAATGTAGAAGTCATAAAATAGAAACCTATAACAAAGTTTATATGAAAAAAGATATAGGGTGCCTAAGACTTTCGCACAGGACTGTATGTTGATTTAGGTTAAACAGTGCGTGAGTTGATGAATTTAAGCCTATGTACATTTGTTTTTTTTCCAACCTTCTCATCAGAATCACGTGTAAACATCTGTGTTTTATTTTTGTGAGATTGGTTATTTTAAAAAATGGTCTGAATACATACAGTATAATTCAAATTTCCAGGTACGAGTAAATTAAAGATTTGCTATGTGTCTGATCAAGGAATCCTCCGTTGAATATTTTGACACAAAACCTTTTATGGGAAAATTTCCTCAAAGATCGAACCACGAAGCCTCAAATTGAACCACATAGGATTCTACATTTTAATCTTTTTACTCCCATGATACATTTATCTGAGAATGTTATGCAAAGAAGTGACTACCCAAACTAGCACTTGATCTGTCTGGCCAGTTTGAGAAAGTTGCACAGATGGTTGCAAGTATGTTTTGTAAATCGCACACACTTTTTTTTGAACATTTGCACAAACCTATGTGCTGATTTGTCAGGTCAGACTAATTATAAACCAAACTTTGAGGAAAACGTATCTTGTTTAATGCAGTGGTGGTGTTTTTTTTTTTTTTCAGTACTATTATCACACTGATTGTGTTCCTGTGTAATGCCAGTTTTAATGTCATGGACGTTTACATATAGTCACAACACACCATGTGGTAAGAAAGACTCGCTTGCTCTATATTGAGTAGACTCTGTATTGGAACTATTTAACACCAAATCCAAACAATCCATCAAATTATATTCTGATCTGAATAATATTCTAGAACATAGATGCTTTGACAGAAAATTTGTAAAGCAGTGTTATGTAGACAGACAGTGAGTGAAAATGTTTGGCAAGAAATTGCTATTTGTGACGAGTCATGGAATCCACGGACACGTGTCGGCTGAAACGAATCCGAGAAAATCGCAAAAGAAGCATGCATTAATTAATTAATTAATTAATTAATTAATTAATTAATTAATGCTTCTTTTGCGATTTTCTCGGATTCGTTTCGGCCGACACGTGTCCGTGGATTCCATGACTCGTCACATTTGTCTTAATTCAGACTCTGAATGAAATATTACTTGATGCATTAGGTCCAGTTCATATCTTATACAACTTGTCAGTTGTTCAGCAATATTTACTATTACATGTGTAATGAATAATTAACAGTTATTCCACGAAATCGAGTCCTACATGAGCTGATAGCTGACGAGGCGCGGTACGCCGAGTTGTCTATAAGCCGTGTACAACGAGATTGAGTGGAATAACTGTTTTATTCTATCCACATTCACTGGATTTTGAGAAACAGAGCATTTTTATTTTTTGCAAATTCGATAAATAAAAACTTTATACCAAACATCTGACAAAATCATTTCTGCTTAGAATGTAAACAAACCAGCGAAATGACAGTAGCAATTTGTGAAAAATGCTATAAAATAATTCTTGAAAAATAAAAAAAGATGCGTTCTTACCATCAAATACTTTTATTCCATATTTTGTTGCTTTTTTTTTTTGTATTTTTGGGGGGGGTTTGTTTTCAAGTAGGGATTTTATTTCATACACGGTTGGTTCAGCAACACGCTCTGCCATTTTGTTTTGCTCTCCTCACGGTATAGACCCCTTTCACATGACGTCACCGCGCCGCGAGATTTTGTTAGGCGCCATATTGGAAGACCAAGTACATGCACTCACAATATAAAACAAAGTACGAGCGAGAGTAAAGTGACACGATGGATGATAATTCGGGTTATGTGAGTACATTACCAGCTGCAGAAAGGGCACGGTATGTGGAGAAACTGGCTGTGATTGATGGGTTTGACCCATATGATAAGACTCGCGGCAAGGGAGAATGGAAACATAAGGAGGACCTGACACCAATTCTGCCATCTGTTTGCTACCCAGACATTGTAAACTATTTGTTGTTTACACCCAGTGCCTATACTCAGTGTTCGAACTATGCCGATATTTTCGGGGGGCCCCTTTTTTTCCCTTGGGGGTGTGTGTGCTTGCGCTTGTCTCGGAGCGCGGATCTCCAAACACATGAGAAGCCTATCTTACGCACATATCACGCGGACTCCACACCTCCACACACGCATCGTGTCTGAAGTCATAACTCATCAGGGGAAATCGTGTCCGCATTGGCATGTTCAAAAAACAACCTCGCGTCAACAATGATACCACACGCAAGGAAAAAAAAACAGTCAGGCTACTCAACAACCAACCTGGCAGCAGCGAGCAAGCCCCAAACCATCCTAAATTATTATTATTATTAAATTGTAGAAGTCTGGGAGGCTTGCTCCTCATACAGTTATCAACTTGGGGCCAATTTAGCATGTTTTAAATCTGAATTTCTTGCGTTTGCTTACCTCAAAGTGTCCGCAGATCATGCACAGACTTATCCATTATATCCACAGTTTTTTGCCAAGTCTCACACAGGTTTCTTTCAAGTCTACTGTTGGGCCAATAAATCATAAAGAAAACAGCTCAGATTTGTTTGTTTAAGTCGTTTGCCACTCCACTTTATTCTCGTGGGTTCACATACCACTGCCGTTATTATCCCCTTATCACGAGTTTGTTGGTCTTCCAAAATGGCGCAGGGTCTGTTTACTTCCGGTTCCAGGTGACGTCAGTGAAAGGGGTCTATATGAGTAGCCAATCAGAGCGCGCAATTGCTCATATCCAGTGACTGTGGATAGAATAAAATAGTATATATATCGCTGAACAGATGACATTTTGTGTAAGGTACGAATTGGACCTAATATGCAGTGTGCATATCGACGTTTGGCCATTTTAAATGTCAATACATGCATAAACAGGATATATTTGAGTGTCCCTGCGTATTTTTTTTTCTTTTTATATTAAAGCAAAATAACTCGAATGAGCACAGGATCATGCTGTTGTGCTGTGACTGTAAAATACCATAAATGACCCTTTTGTTAATAGTATTTATTGTCATAAATAATTATGCTTATTTTGTCTAGTCACTGTGATGGAGGAATTCTACAAAAGGATTTATAGTGGACAATATTTCAACCTTAAGTGGATCTAGAATGATATATAAATTGACATTGTCAAAGGTAGTTGACCGTGACCTTAGTATTAATACCGTGCTGTGTGCTGTATATTTATGAAGTAACTTACACTATATGACTTTGAGCAATTTAAAAAATGACAAAACAACAAACACAAAGTGATAATCGTACAGAATTACAGTACAAAAGCAAAACCGTACAGGATATGTGTAGCCTGGTATCACTTGTAATAGTCTATTGCATGAATATAAAATGCTACATACAAATAAACAAGGAAGGCTGCAAACAGTTTTCCCCCAACAAAGTGAATTCCAGTAAAGTGGAGGAAGTTTTAAGCAAATGGATTTTTAAGATCAAGAAAACCCAGAGCAGGAGTTCTAGTTTGATGGATAGCCTGCTTGGTTTTTCTACAAGTGGAGATTATCCTAGTGGCTGAGGACTGAAGTGGGGACGGAGAGGGAGTGTGTGTATGGTGGGGGTTAAAACTCGACTGAAATGTGAACCATACAAAGGCTAATGATGGTGCAGATGGGTTGCAAAGTCGGCCGCTTCTGGTCCCTCTGCTCCAGCCGTGCTGTGTTTTTCTTGGAACAGTCCAGCCAGTGGTGAGCAGATAGTTTTATATAATGTGCAGCCCATAGACTACTAGTCTGCTCATGCTAGGTTGCTAAGAACCACTGAGATTTAAGGCCTGCGTTACTATCCTCTTGTACAAGGCATTAGTGTTGTTTTATTCTAGTCTTTCTGTGTTCAAAGTGCAAAACACACATAGCCATATGGCACAGGGAAGCAGGATGGATGATGCACTGTGGCTTTATTCCAGTATTAGCAATTTACTTATATTTCAGAAGTTCCAGAATTGATGTTTTCATTGCTTGAAATATGTTCTGCTAAGATGTTTCACCTGCAAATAAGCTATTTCCTTCTTTTCGTTCTGCATGGCTTGCTTTGGCAGGATTCAAGTGATTACAGCAAATTACTTTTTTTCCCCCTAATCTGCTTACTTGATGAGTGGTCCTCACAGACACATTTGTCATGTGTTGAACTTCTTTCCTTCCTTTCAGAGATGTTGTTTCATAAGAGAAATGTGTGTGATTGCCTCAACTGCCTTTTTTTTCAAGGTTGAAAGGATTTTTGGCTCTGCAAGCACCATCTGTGGAACAGATCCTTCCACTGATGTTCTGATAGTGTTTCTTGCCAATTGTTCTAAAGTATTAATTTACTAATATACGACTTAGTATTGATGCAACTGTAACATTTAAACCAACTGTTAATCATTATTAAAAATTGCAATTAATTAGATAATAACGTATTTCTATGTACAACTTTACTTGAATTCTAGTTGATTATATTCCAGAGTAGTATTAATTTGCACTTTTCTCTCATAGTTAGTCCACGGATCCTACCGGAATATTGTCCGGCTTCCTATCAGATTTGAAGTGCTTGCATTAAATCACTTTAATGAGTGAATGTTTTTTTTGACGTGTCACCGCACTATTTAACTGACATCGACTCATTTCCATGATGACCAATTGGTTATTAGTAATCATAGCACACTCATACGCTCACATTATCAGTCATCTGTGCTTACATCATCATGGATATGGTGAAAAAAGGCAGCTGACTTCATGGTCATTGCTTAAAGAGTTAAGCAAACGTGGTGGGGCATGTAGAGTAATTTGGATAATTCAGCAAGCAAAGAAAATCTTTTTTCATTGATATTGCTGCTCGTGCTGTTATTTGTGTTGTTATGTTTAAAGGACACAATATACTTTTGTAAGACCCGGTGTTCTGAACAAAATGTTTGTCGTGAGGTTGGACGAGGTTGTGGAGCTGAACATATAGGAAACGTCTGCTACAGCATCACTGTTACCATGGTTGCAATTACTTGTCATCATACCTTCATCATCAATTAGCCCTGATGACAACACTGTATTATGTAAAACACCGTATATTTAATAGTTATTCCACTCAATCTCGTCATACATGAGCTGATAGCCGACGAGGCGCAGAACGCGGAGTCGGCTATAAGCCATGTACGACGAGATTGAGTGGAATGACTGTTTAATTCTATCCACATTCACTGGATTTGGAGAAACAGAGCATTTGTACTTTTTGCAAATTCGATAAATAAAAACTTTGTACAAAACGTCCAACAAAATAATTTCCACTTAGAATGTAAACAAACCGGTGAAATGACAGTAGCAATTTGTGAAAATGCGGTAATAATTCTTGAAAAATAAAAAAGACATGTTCTTACCATCAAATACTTTTATTCCATATTTTGTTGTTTTTTATTTTATTTTATTTATTTGCATTTTTTGGGGTTTTCTTCTTCTTCTTTAGGGTTTTTTTGGCAGTTGGCAAACCCACTTAAAGGTGCATTACCACCACCAACTGGGCTGGAGTGTGGAACAGGAGATATTGGGGGGAACAATATTCTTTTAGCTATTTCTGCTTCTTTTAAATACTTGCTAACATTTTTGGGGGGTTTTGTTTTCGAGTGCAGTTTTTATTTTATCCTTGATTGGTTCAGCAACATGCTCTGTCATTTTGTTTTTCTCTACTCACAGTATATGAGCTGATAGCTTAGTAGTAGAGTAGCCAATCAGAGCGTGCGATTGCTCATATCCAGTGAATGTGCATAGAATAAACTATAATATCCTCTCCACTCCAAATGACTCTGTCTGTGCAAATGCACTCTGCGTGTCCATATCCTCTCTCCTGTATCTCTGTAAAGCTTGTTAATTCAGTGTGGACAAACCTTACAGCCTCCCTGTAGCTTCCTGGAATTGGCATGACAGTGCTCAGGCCACCAGCTGCTGCTGCGCTGGCATGGAAAACATGTGGAGTGAAGAGAGAGAGACAGCCCGTGCCAACAGGAGGTACCCGCTGCCACTGGGGAAGTGCAGGGTTCGGGGCCAGGCACAGTCAGAGGAAAGCCTTGTACTGATATCTCACGCAGGAAGGATGCATTCGAAATGTCTGCATGTTAGTACCAGTTGTATATCTCTGCGACCATGTGTCAGGGGTTAGCATACAAAGGACTTGGTCTCCTCTTTTAAAACCGGCTGTACCCAGCCGTTTAGGGGTTCAGGGAGTTTGTACTGGTTTTGCTCCGCTTCCTCTGCAAAACCTTCATCAGTCAATATAATGCTGCAGAATCAGCTTCCTACTGCTTTACTGTACATCTGCTAACCTCTGTCAAGAGATGATTGTCAAGAGTCCTAGAGTTTGTGACTCCCATATTTCTCTACTGGTGCTAGTCTTATACCAGTCCATATAGATAATCTCTAAATCTTGACAAATGCAGAAGCACTTTAGCAGTGAAGGGAGTCTTCGCTTCAGAAGCATCCCAGTGAACAGCCTTGGGCACTTCTTGTCTGGAATTCAATCTCTTTGTTCTCCTCAACTCTATGTGCACATGAAAGCCAGGAAGAGGGTGCGAACAGTGGAGCCATTGTTGGTACATGCTCGCTCCTCCATGCTCTCCAGCACTGCCACAGACTCAACTGCCAGGGCTACAGTATAAGATTGGAATTCATCTGCTATAGATGATGGGATTCAAGCCATGCTGATTAGTCCTACGGTCTATTTCAAATGGAGCTATATAAGCAAGCAGAGTAGACGTCTTTCATAACCGGGGCGTGAGTACACTGGGATGTTTTGGCTTTTACATGAATTGGCCATTTGTGTAGCTTTTGAAAGTAGTTTTGCAATTTATATTGTGCTTAACAAACCAAGATTCTTTGTGATGACACAGTTATGAAGAAGGACGACTTTAGATAATTTTGACCTGGCATGTTTGGCTAACCTTGGCAGTGTGAAAAATTGGGGAGGCAATTTTACATAAACAGGCCTTGCTGGAAAGTGGAGTGTTTCTGGTAGAATGAAATCAAGACTGTCCAACAACGTATTCTGTGAGTTTAACATATTGAGCGGCAAAACTTTGACCCTCACTAAGGCTAACACAGATGCAACTGTTTAACTTTAGATTTTTAAATACCATTAAGCATTATTTTTGTGCAAAACGTACATTTGCATTTGTTTAGTGTACTGTAAATAACATTCATAACTTTTTTTTTTCCAAGAAAAAAGTCAAGATAATTCCAGATTTCCAAATGTTAATGAAAATAAAATTCGTATATCTTATTCAAGATAATCAGAGACATCCCAGAAGTCCTTGAATGCTTTTGGCTTTGTAGTTAAAGGGGCTGGTTCACCCTTCCGAGAATCTTCTGCACCAAGAAGCAAGTCACCATTTTTGATGCCGGCAATATTTCAGAAACAATCCACAACAATTCGGCGACATCCTAGGCCGTAGATCTTAAATTGTAAATTCTTTCGACCGATCCATTCCATTTTCATATGGTTATTCCCAGTGCTTAATTTGTGAAGTGGGAGGTCCCAGAACGCAGGAGGTGGGTGGGTCCGGCGAATCAAAAAAAAAAAAAAGGCGGGGGGTGGTTTACTATAACTTTATGCACACACGCCTATTGTGTGTGCAAAAAAAAAATAATAATAATATCAGACATTATGATCTTAGAAAACGCTTTAGTGACGAACAGTTACAGACAGTAATATTTCGTGATATTATGTTATAAAATATTATTTTTTATTAAGCTATATATTAAATTATATATTAAATTTATCTTCTAAAATAACAGACTGTACTCATATCACAACCGGTTTATTTCACCATTGGAGATCAAATCACACAAGACATGAGTTAATTGACTCATTTTAAGGATTTAAGTAGGGTATTTAAAAGCAGTGCTAGTGGGACTTCGTGGCTCAGGTGGATAAGGCGTCATACCATAAATCCGGGGGCCTGGGTTTGATTCCGACCTGCGGTCATTTTCCGAGCCCTCCCTGTTTTTCTCCTGCTCATTTCCTGTCTCTACACTGTCCTATCCAATAAAGGTGGAAAAAGCCCAAAAGAGAATAATTTAAAAGCAGCGCCAACAAACATAAGTGCAATCAATTCAAGTAATAGTTAAGAAATAAAGGGTTTACAAAACAAGTTGGAGAATTCATTTTAAACATTTTAGTAAGCTTTCTTGTTTTTTTGCCATTTTTTCCACAGCGCAAGGTAACAGCTACAAAAAACCCGGTGTTCTATTGAGCGGAAGTATACACCCCATGTCCCTCCCTCTTCCCCTTTCGCATAGATTTTGTGGATGTCATAGGAGAGAAATCAACAACAGATATCAAAATCAAAACCGAACATTAAACAAATTTTTATTTACTTATTTATTTAATTTATTGTTTGATTTTTTTTCCCCTTTGTGATGGTCACGGAGGTAATCTGATCCATTTAAATAGCTGCCGGAACACCGAATGAAATGAAAATAGCTGCCGGATCCGACGACGGAGGTTCCGGATCTTGTTCCGTCATGTTCCGGCTCAAATTAAGCCCTGGTTATTCCTTTGTAACGGACCAGAACCGGCTTCGGTCATCTCGCAGGCAGCCACAAAGGAAAGAAAATATCAGGCATATTTTGTTCAAAGCTTCCATGTATGACACATGGATGAAGAAAAAGTTGGAGATGGGTTTTGAAGGAATCACTAACAGTGAATTTGTGGAGATTTTGCTGCCCAGAGAGCTAACAGGTAGCCGTCACATGCTTTCAAAACAAAAACAATGAACTGGATTCTGGGAAGGATGAGCCAGCCCCATGAATATAATGAAGTACGTAGAGTGGGTTGTGCTTCTTCTGTGTCTCTTGAGCCATCGAATACCTAATTGTTTTGTTGCTCTTTTTGTTGATGTACTGGATGGTATGTTCTGCCCTGCCTTTGTATTAGCACCCAGTTGCACTGTGTTCCATCATGGGTGGGGGGTAATATCGGTGAACTGCCAACACCTCTCACTGGCCCTGGCATTATGGGTAGTATTGTTTGCCATGCATTGTGTGTGAGATCCCAGCAGGGAAACAGCTGTGGCTGATGGACTTTCCAGACCTGTGTGCTGGCGGCATGACATATTCTGTCCATAGCCTTCATCATGGGCCAACTTTCATCATACACTGACTCTTACATTCCTCTCTCTCGAAATCTTTTCCTCCCTATAAGCTTTTAATCCCTCATTCGTAATATCTGTCATAGCACATGAGCTGTCAGTCAAAGAAAAGGAGACAAAAGCATAGTATAGGATAGTGCTGTAGATTTGAAAGGTTTCATTTGATATTGCTCACAGAGGTACTAGACTCATGATATATGAAGCAAATAAGTAGATATATTAAATATCTAGTGGTATAGCTTTGAAAAATGGATACTGTCTGAGGTTGGGAGTTTTTAGCTGCATTTGGAATGATAAGGGTTGACATGAATTAAAGGTGTAAATATGTTATTTACATTTAACTGAATATACTTTATGCTTGCATGCACATAAATGCGCATTGTGAACCTTTTACTCTAAACCAGAGGTCTTCAACAGGGGGTCCGCGGAGGTACTGCAGGGGGGTCGCGAAATTTGTGGTTGATTAGGCAATTTTTTATATTTAAAAAATTTTTTTTCAAACCAGTTTTTTTCCCACAGATTTAAATGTCTTTAAATACACATTAACATGAATCCAATATATTGTAGTGAACGGATAAATGGAGGCAGAAGATGCTATCTTTCAGTCAGCAATGCACGCATTCAGGACACACAGGAGCTCTCTCAGGCTGTGCACCGGTTCACTCACAGCACGAGACTAGCCTAGACTTGTCCCTCCAAGCCTCCCAGGGGTGCAGATACGTTTTCTGAACTGGGGGGGACAAAGCTGCCAGCAAACCAACCCCAATCCCACCCCCAACATGTGTTGTCAACATGTGTTGACTTTCTAACTATGCCTGTGTGTTGCGTGAGCGGCAGTCAGTCAACAACTCTTCACAAAGTTTCCTTATGAAACAATATGCTCGCTGAAATTATGGCAGGGAACGCCAGATTAAACATTAAAACTGCCTTCTGAGCACTGTATCTACAGGCTACCACCGAAAGAAGGAGGCTACCAGAAAGGCATCTCTACTCCGTACGATTTTACTTTCACTACGACATTACTTTGAACAGACTATCAAAAAATTGCAAGGTGATATGATAAAGTAAGGCACAGTTTACTTACAGTCGTTGTTTTTTGAAAAAACGATGCAATCGTTTTCTGCCTTTTCGGTTTGGCACCCTTCATCATGCCGTGTTGGGGTCCTGAACTAGGAGCTGTCCCCGATATGCCTGTCAAACTTGTTGTGGGTAACCATAGCAACCAAGCTCGAGCTCGCAACCTGTGCAGTCTGCGCAGCTCAACCAACCGAATATCAGTCTTTGTTTTGTTTTATGTGAGTTGTTGCAACTATGTATGTACTGCTGTGCACCTCAATAAACCGAATGGTAATTAGTCTTTTGATTTTTCCGTGAGGTTTGCCTTATGCAAAGAAAGACAGCATAGACGTTTTTTCCTCCCTATAAGTGGGGGGGACCGAACGAGGTGAATTTAAATCTGGGTGGGACGAATCCCACCCGTCCCACCCTCTATCTGCGCCCGTGAAGCCTCCTGTACACAAAGAGGAGGACCCGCCCCTATCGCTGCTGTGCCAGTCACGAGGCCGCATGTTACAGGCTGGCTCTGTCAGGTTCCCCGTGATTGGCCGAACCTATTCAGTCCCCAGCTGACTAAGATCCCAGACACAAGGCACACGCTGCAATATTATTGAAAAGAAGATACCTTTGTAAAAAAAAACAAAATAGATCAAATGACAAATTAAAAAACGACGACATTTAGTTCCCCAACGAACCCTTTTGAAATCTTTTTTGCAAGATATTCCTGGTCTAAAACACTGCAGCTCCTATCCACAACAGCCAGTACTGAGGCCAGTATATTATTATGCCAAGTGTATGGACATTGTTATGAGCGAAAATGGGTCGTTTTGTAGCTCGACCAAAAAACTCCACAAGCTTAAGAGAGATACCCTCCACCTCAGAAACCACCGATGAAAATACAAGTGGCGAGGCTGCACCTGCTGCTGATGGAGCAGCTGAGGTTAGATAAATTGTGTGCTACTCATCAGGGTCAGACGTCTCACTAATGTGGGAGTATGTATGCCATCCAAAGATGGCTTGAGGATTCACTGTCCCTTCTACATGAATCTGTGAATTATTTTAATAGCTCAGAGTTGTATGCAAGATGTATGTTTATAAATGGCAGTGGCACGGCCACCCTGTACCTTGCACATGTTTAAAATAAAAACATGAATATATGAACCTGTTCATTATTTGAATAGCTTAGAATTGAATGCACAATAACAGGGTAGCTATGTTTATACATGGCACTAGGCCCAGTTTGATATAAAACACAGTTTTATACAATATATATAATAGAGGATCCCTGCTCCATCTTTCCATCAGTTTGGGGGTCCTTGGCCTGAAAAACGTTGAAGACCCCTGCTCTAAACTCATAACCTTGCAACCCCCACTTAACACTGTATATGTAAATGTTTCAGTCCTTCTTGTGTTTCTGTATTTTATCTTGCTTGCACTGATGTCTGCATCTTGTATATGTGTTGTATACCTGAATATAAGCATTTATTATGTGTATTTTATGTCCTGTGCGCTTTGGCTGCTGTAGATCCCAAATTTCCCCTTGGTGATCAACAAAGTGAAAATAGACTGACTGATTTTATACCAATATACATGTTAGTGCTTGAAAGTTAAAAAAAAAAAACCAAACAACTCTGAAATTGAAAATATGTAACTGCATTTGACTTAATCTTACAGCTGCAAGCGCACACATTTCGATAGAATTCAAGTCTATGTCTCAAGTGCACAATTGTAGGTGCAATTGCACTCCTCACATGAGGCACCAAAATTATGTGGGTGCAATTACATTATTAAATCAATCTCATATAGTCAGTCTCATAAAATACCTCATCTCATCTCATCATCTCATTATCTCTAGCCGCTTTATCCTTCTACAGGGTCGCAGGCAAGCTGGAGCCTATCCCAGCTGACTACGGGCGGGGTACACCCTGGACAAGTCGCCAGGTCATCACAGGGCTGACACATAGACACAGACAACCATTCACACTGACATTCACGCCCACGATCAATTTAGAGTCACCAGTTAACCTAACCTGCATGTCTTTGGACTGTGGGGGAAACCGGAGCACCCGGAGGAAACCCACGCGGACACGGGGAGAACATGCAAACTCCACACAGAAAGGCCCTCGCCGGCCACGGGGCTCGAACCCGGACCTTCTTGCTGTGAGGCGACAGCGCTAACCACTACACCACCGTGCCGCCCTCATAAAATATCAGTTCATTAATTTTACTAATCAAGATTTCTATTAATTATTATATTAATGAATGAATTACTCTAGTGATACACTAGATCAGTGAAGGCAATGTGAATTCTTTGATGGCAGAGGATGGCTTCAAGTAATACTGCAGCAAAACAGACAAGATACAGTTTCTTGTAAATATTTAATTTATTAAAATGACAATCAAGTGAGGATAATACTGATGAGGTACATTCAATAATACTAGCAGCAGTTTAAAGGGGAACTGAAGTCATTTTTAAACTTGCTTTATTTCTTAATTAATGTGTTATTCAATTACTTTTTCGGTTTTATTAACCTTATATCGTGACTCGTATTGGCATATTATATTACACTTATCAGCCTTTTTGGTTTTTAGCCATGTTGAACGTAGTTCGTATGGTCCACGGCAGGCGTCGCTTATCCACGCGATCTTCACGAGACTTGTGCGAGACTTCAAACGTGAAGTGTTAGCACCGCCATTTTGAAAACCGTTTACATAGTGGCCAGATCGCCATATCATTCCAATTTAGATTAATTTCGAGATTTGCCAGCTTCATCAGTGATGGAGTGTCAGTCCTGCGCACTGTGGCGTGTGTACCTGAAGGCGTGCCTCCGCACGCCGAGTGGACTCCAGCACGTGCGCCGTGAACAAGGCGCACCTGAGCTCAATTAAGGAACAATGTGTTTGCCTATTTAAGGACTGTGCTGATGCATTTGCATCGCGAAGTATTATGATATGCATGTATGCATTACCGAGCCTTTCTACCCATTGTCTTGATTTCCTGTTTCACGATCCTTGTGCCTGTTTCTCGTTCTTGTCCTCGCTTAGCCTTTGATGTACTGTTTGCGCCTCGACCGACCCTTTTGCCTGTATTCTTGTTTTTGATCTAGCCTGCCTGTGTATATATTCTCACTGTATATATATTCTGCACTTTATTAAACTGTATACTTCTGCACATACATTCGCCTCCCTCGCGTACGTGACATGGAGATTATTCCATATGACTTCAAACCAACGTGGAGTAAAGAAGAGTTGGAAAGATGACAGGATAAGGACTAGTCTGTTGTGCTGGTATTTACGTCATTACTGTCGCACAATTAAAACGTGCCAGATCAGGCGGCTGGTGGGTTTTCAAAATAATAAATACATGCATGTATTTTTCTGATAAATACATATTATACTGAGCGCATTTCCCACATAATCCTCACTAAGGTTTCGGACAGCACTACAAAATGGTAGCACTACAAAATGGCAAAAATACTATATAGTGCCCTATATAGTCAGTAGGGAGCGATTTCGGACACAGGGAAAACTTCCGGCTTGATTACATCAGCATTCGAAGGAGGGCGCATGCATCTTTTGACAACGTTGGCAGATGTTGATCACTTTGATTTTCGCTGTGCGTTTTACTTTCGTCCTACGAAGTCTCGCACAGGTCTCAGTGAATCTCGTTTACAGCCATTGCTTTGATATATGGACTGATATATTCATCTCATCTCATTATCTCTAGCCGCTTTATCCTTCTACAGGGTCGCAGGCAAGCTGGAGCCTATCCCAGCTGACTACGGGCGAAAGGCGGGGTACACCCTGGACAAGTCGCCAGGTCATCACAGGGCTGACACATAGACACAGACAACCATTCACACTCACATTCACACCTACGGTCAATTTAGAGTCACCAGTTAACCTAACCTGCATGTCTTTGGACTGTGGGGGAAACCGGAGCACCCGGAGGAAACCCACGCGGACACGGGGAGAACATGCAAACTCCACACAGAAAGGCCCTCGCCGGCCCCGGGGCTCGAACCCAGGACCTTCTTGCTGTGAGGCGACAGCGCTAACCACTACACCACCGTGCCGCCCTGGACTGATATATTACAGAGCATATTTCAAACACTCATAACTTGCTATAGCAGTGACAAAATAGCTGTCAGAAATGCATTCCTACATTTTATAAAATGAGAAATAGAATATAAAAAAAATTTGCCTAAAGTTCCCCTTTAACAATCAAGGCACAAAATGGTGAAATGAGGTAGTAATATTGTGTGTAAGTGTATATATGTATGTATGTGTTTGCACTGCAGGTAAGTGAAAGTGCGCACAAAAGGTGTGGGAGGGGACCGTAGGCGCTCTGTGTGACTGATTAGACAAAGGATTTTAACAAAAGGCGCATAAGTAATTGTTGGCCCATAACCATGATCTTGGCATTATCAACACCACGCTCTAACCAGCTGAGCTAACTGGGCCCTTAAGGCCTCTGCATGCTCTTGCGACAAGGCTTTCGCAGACAGTTGTAATTTATCGTTGAGCGGGGAGTAATAGGCGTGCGCGATGTTATTCACCGCTACAACGCAAGGGGGCACGAAGTCGTGAAATCGCTAGGAGTAGTTGGTGGGTGTGGTTAGTGGAGTGTTTATCCTCCGGTTACTTATAATGACTAGAACTGGAGTCGTATAGATGTACGCACTTCCTCACTTCCTCGATCAACCGCTCTTCGTGCTGCTCCAGCTTCGCTCGTGTTTTTAAAAATGGCGGTCGTGAAAACAAACCAAACCGGGAAAGTAGGAAGCGGAAGTGCGTGTACAGCGGATGTAGAGTGGACCAATCAGAGCCCTCTTGTCTGCGACGCTGTCTGCGAGGCTTCTGCGGTGGTCACAATTTTTGGGAGGTGTGCGCAGAGCGTCTGCGAAGGTGGGGGGGCTACGCAGACGCCATCTGCGACACCGTCTGCGAGGACTGTGTTGTCAGCATAAATTGGCCTTAAGTTTACTGAAGTCTGAAATGCTGAGGTGTGTATAATGGTGCGTGGTAGGAACATGTTAGCGAGAGAGAGAGCGAGAGAGATAAAAAGAGATAGGGCATGCAAAATCTATCTACCAGAGTAAAACTGAGAAATACAGTAACATATGATCAAACCAAAGCTGTGTGATTATTGTGCGCACACTTGAAACAGCCTTAGGTTTAAACAGCACTTTTCACATAAACTAATCAAGCTAAGACTAACGTTGCCCAAATGCCAGCCTTACTTGGGACCACTTTCACGTGGCAGCATGAAGGAGCTCGTCAGCGATCCTCCGTTTCGGTGTACTCTTCTGAAAAGAGCAGAGCACAGCTTCAATTTAGTTTTAATGCAGCTCTGCTATGTTGCAAAAGTCCTTCCCAGGTGGGATCTCGTGATCCAGAAGGTCCTTGACCGAATGCTTGTTGGCTGAGGACGTGGAGGGAACTGCTCACCTCTAATCTTCCTAATTTGTGTTATTATGATGTAATAATGGTAGCTGGTTTCAAACACCACGAAAGCACAACAATGCGATTGAGGTACTTTTAACTGTAGCCAGTGGTCTGTACAACAACACGTGTTAGTTTCTTTGTTTCTTCGCTTCCGCCTGCAGGCTGTAGTGTCTCTTTATAATACCGGCAGAGCGTCGATCAGAGCGTGTCAATCAGAGAGAGTGCTCTGATCAGAGAGAGCGAGAGAGGCGCGTCTGGTTTTGGGAGGACAGAGTTGCAGGGCACCAGCGTCCATGGTCTTGGCGAGGCATTCGCACAGTGGAACACGGGAGACTCATGTCGGGAGGTCGGGCAGAGAGAGAGGCGCAGTGAAAGATGAGATGAGGTGGATATTGTCCGGGGCAGG
Organism: Neoarius graeffei; assembly: GCF_027579695.1. NCBI lineage: Eukaryota > Metazoa > Chordata > Actinopteri > Siluriformes > Ariidae > Neoarius > Neoarius graeffei. Next base: position 56,142,857 of record NC_083579.1, read on the forward strand.
AAGTGAGGGAATTACGGGAGAACGTAGTTGCGGAGATGTGCTATGCGTACACAATGAACTAGGTAGTATACCTAATGACACCCTGGTATGGTAATATGCTATTTTGGATGCAGCCCAGGTATCAGTGACTCACAACTGATCAGTATTACAGAAGTGTTACAACAATAAAATAATTTACATCATTGTGACTGTCCTGAAAAAGGAGAAAAGGGTGGCTCTGCTGTAATATCTCACCATGCTGCTCCAGAATATAGCAGTTTTAGCTGAGGGTCTGTGCATTTCCGGGGCTGACAAGCTAAAATATTGCAGAGAACAATATTTTAAACCCTGATAATTTCCATTTTTTTGACCCAGTGTGTGCTCTCTATGCATTTTGTTATTTAATCTCGGTATTTTGTTCTCCAGCCTGTCAAAAAGTTTGGTACAAACCAAATAGTGTTGGCACGCTAGCTAACAGGCAGTGTATGAAAAAAGACCCAGATCATGTGAATGGATGGCTTGAGTCGCCCACTCTCACCCAGTATAGCTGAGTTTTAAAGGTGCTGATTGCAAAGTCGTCTGAAATTTTCAAATTTTTTTCTTGTGCATGGCATTTTCCTATGATATTGCAAGAACAATATCATGCGGACGAGATATGATCATTTTGGTGTGCTGAGGGTCGGTTTTCTCCGTTTTGGAACTGTTTTCCTACCTCTTGAGGTAAACAGTATGGCCCTACGGAAATAGCCGAACATGAGGATCTTGAACTAATTAGCATAACTGTGGAACTGCGTCACACCAAGATGGCGACGTGCAGAAAACATCGTGACTCTGCATCGACCTCGGAGAGTTTTGAGTCAAATCAAATCAAATCAAGTTTATTTGTACAGCGCTTTTAACAATAAACATTGTCACAAAGCAGCTTTATAGAATTTGAACGACTTAAAACATGAGCTAATTTTATCCCTAATCTATCCCCACAGTCACAGGGATGCAATTTGTGGTTGACATTCGTGAACAGATCCGTGAAACAAAATTCGAATATATCTTTTCTCTGTTACTGCTTTTGTGTTGTTTCTTTATCTGTAAGATCAAAACATTAGATGTGTAACTCCATACTCGCTACTGTGGAGTCAAGCCCATGCATTCTCAGGCTAAGATCGTTAAGCGCTAGCTAGAATGAGTTAGTTATCTCATCTCATCATCTCTAGCCGCTTTATCCTGTTCTACAGGGTCGCAGGCAAGCTGGAGCCTATCCCAGCTGACTACGGGCGAAAGGCGGGGTACACCCTGGACAAGTCGCCAGGTCATCACAGGGCTGACACATAGACACAGACAACCATTCACACTCACATTCACACCTACGGTCAATTTAGAGTCACCAGTTAACCTAACCTGCATGTCTTTGGACTGTGGGGGAAACCGGAGCACCCGGAGGAAACCCACGCGGACACGGGGAGAACATGCAAACTCCACACAGAAAGGCCCTCGTCGGCCACGGGGCTCGAACCTGGACCTTCTTGCTGTGAGGCGATGGCGCTAACCACTACACCACCGTGCCGCCCTGAGTTAGTTATCTGTCCAGAAAAATTACATGCCATCTAACCTTGCTCTATTTTGCAGTTGCGCTCACAAGGCAGGCTTTCCTTTTCTTTTTCATTGGCGTTTAGCTGGCGGGAGAGTGGAGTCCACCATGCTTGCCTATGCCAACTTGTTTTGGTTAAAAGTAGGTCAAACATGCCCAGCGGTGGTCATGTGATATTGTTGCTCGCTTGCTTCGGCAATCTCTGGAATCATAAAATGCGGGACGCTTTTGATCTCGACAAAACATTTACACATAGGATACACGGTGTGTGTATAGCAGCGACACATCTCGAAACTCCAACAGCAATAGAAATAGAACATTTTGCCCAGAATTCAACTTTGCAGTTAGAACCTTTAAAGACTGAAATACAGAGAAACTCACCAGCACCTCCTGTTAGTCATTACCGACAGTCAGGGCTCGAAATTAACTTTTTTTCTTTGTGTCCCCCAGTGGTCCCGAATTCTGTGTTGTATTGTCCCGAATGGAAGCAATAGTGTCCCCATTTTTTCCCTCTCTGAAATAACCAGTGGTTAATATTATCATATGAAGTTACTATTATATTTGTAACTATGCGATTTTGAACCCTTTATATCATTTTTACAATAAGTCACAAGACACAAGCGACACATGTCCTATACATCATCTACTTCAAAATTACAGTTATTGCATTTTCAGTTTATTAAACTTTGGCGATCTCACTGTATGAATAGATACCCGTTTATTTAAAGGGGCCAACTAGCTCATTCAGAAAATGTTTCAGCTCCCTACATCTGCAGTACACTTTAGTTGAAAATAAGACCCCTTTTATGTTCATTTCATCTACTTATACCTTGAATATCTGTTGGCACTTATAAGGCCAACTTATAATTTTCACCATTACCGTTATCCATTTTTATGAACTTTCCGTTATCCATTACCGTTATCCATTTTATGAACTTTCCGTTATCCATTACCGTTATCCATTTTATGAACTTTCGCTGCCGAAACGTGGGTGCAAATGTTAGCAACATCAGCATAGTGGCAGGTCCGAGCCTAGTTGTGCTGCTGACTGACTAAACTTTCTGAACTAGAAAGACACCAAGAAAACTCACTTATTCTGTTGAACGGTATCTTCCGTCAATATCATCCACATCATTCCTGTTGTATTTTATAACGTGTCTAACAGTGTTCATTCAGTTCATTCAGTTGCTCGCGTTGCCTGCAGACCAGGCGATGACACTTTGGATCCTGAAGGTCCCGGAGACGTTATGTCTGGGCTTTCGGTTTCTTCCCCGCGGTCGGCCCGCTTCAACCACTTCAGCATTTTTGTTCTGGCAAGAGTCGGCGCAGCGTGTGCGGTAGCAATTCCATTCCAAGTCCATATAATGCGGACTCCGGCCGAAGATTCTAGAACAGAATGCGCTGCTCTGTAGCCTACGGATGCAGGTGCATCGAAAGTGAAGCTACTATGTATTTTTCGCTGTTAACGTTTTAAAATTAAAATTGACAAATTAGGTGAATGTCTACGTACGTGTTACGGCTTTGTAAATAATATTAATGTAGAACTTTTTTTCTACATCTATTTTTTTCCATTGTCCCGGGATTGTCCCAGATATGATAATTTTGTGTCCCGATGACATTTTTTATGGTCCCCGGGACGTCGGGACACCGTTAGTTTCGAGCGCTGCCGACAGTCATAAGTTCTTTAGCTCAACGGCGTCTCAACAGGGTTACAGTACAAACTCCACAACAAAGGGTAATTGAGCAATCACTCTTTCACCTCCCTTTTCTTCATTTCTGCTCTCATGCATTCTTACTCTGTCTCTCCTGCTTGCCTGCGGCTCCTACCAATCATAGTGTAATCAGACGACTTTTGTGCCTGACTTTGGGGTGTTTTGATGTTTGGTGTATGTGAGCTGGTATATTATGTACACTTACAAATTTCTTACCAATCTCAATCTCAGCCCAACACCCACTATTACTGGATTGTCAGTGTGACTCACAGTAGCTCAGGAACATCATATTATAAGAGTATGTTTTCTCCACTGAGTCAATACTAAAGGTGTTTTTTTTAATTAATTATTATTTTTGTTAATTGTAACTTTAAAGGTGACATACTGTACCTCTTTTCCACAAGTTCCCTGAGGTCTTACTGAAATGTCTGTGCCATGCTTTGGCCAAAATAGTACACAAGGATAACGCGCCGCGTTACACCACAGCATGGTGGTGTAGTGGTTAGCACTGTTGCCTCGCAGCAAGAAGGTCCTGGGTTTGAGCCCTGTGGCCAGCAAGGGCCTTTCTGTGTGGGGCTTGCATGTTCTCCCCATGTCTGCGTGGGTTTCCTCCGGGTGCTCCGGTTTCCCCCACAGTCCAAAGGCATGCAGGTTAGGCTAATTGGTGGCTCTAAATAGGTGTGAATGTGAGTGTGAATGGTTGTTTGTCTCTATTGCCCCTTTTCCACCAAAGCAGTTCCAGGGCTGGTTCGGGGCCAGTGCTTAGTTTGGAACCGGGTTTTCTGTTTCCACTGACAAAGAACTGGCTCTGGGGCCAGAAAAACCGGTTCCAGGCTAGCACCAACTCTCTGCTGGGCCAGAGGAAAGAACCGCTTACGTCAGTGGGGGGGCGGAGTTGTTAAGACCAACAACAATAGCAAGACTGCGAAAGATCGCCATTTTTAAGCGACAAGAAGCAGCAGCTGTACAAACGCAGAGTCAGCCATTATTAGGGCCCGAGCCCTATGGGCGAAGGCCCTATTGTTCTTGTAAGAGTTCACTATTATTAGGGCCCGAGCCCTATGGGCGAAGGCCCTATTGTTCTTGTAAGAGTTCACTATTATTATTCTTCCGTCTTCTTTATTTTTCTCCGCTGTTGGGCCATTTTCGGGGCACTTGCCATGGGCGAAAACGCACGAAATTTGGCGCCAGTTCCGAGAATTGCCACCGCTACTCAGAACCAAAAGCCCAAACTTGGCCGGGGCTCAGGGCCTCTATAGCGCCCCCTAAGTCGTTGTGATTTTGGCCTCCCGCATTAAGGTGCCTGGTTGCCATATAGTTTGTAGTAGTGGCATGCCATTTGGTATGCATATGTATCTCACTAAGCCGGACAAAAATGTAATGCCAATGCATTAGCCACGCCCAACAGGAAGTGAGGTAATTTCACTTTTGTGCGAAATGCATGGCCACGAAGACGGCGCAACTCCTCCTAGACCGTTCATGGGAATGTCACCAAAATTGATACACATCATCTACAGACATGGCTGACAAAAGTTACTAAATACGTTTCACGTACGATAAACCGTTCAGAAGTTATACGTCAATCAATTTTCACTTCAAAATTTTACATGCTAAAAAAATCATAACAAATCTTCTAATTGCTCAACAGTGCTCATACTTCACACGCTAATCACTCATTGGGCTTCTGACATGTTACCCAATTTCTGTGATATTTCGCCACTGGGGGCGCTATTTTTGGGCAAAAAATCCAATCTTTCCTCAAATTTGGTCAAACTTCACGGCCACCCTCTTACTGCCTCCCATGTCATGTATACCACATTTTGGGAATTTTCGTCCATGGGGGGCGCTGTTTTTGGCCGACGCAATTGCTCCAAAACGGGTTTTTGGTAAATAATTCCATAATGCTTTTCCTTCACACCACTACCTTGTGATAGTGCGTTGCTGTTGTAGACACTTATTTTTCCAACTCATAATCGCTCATGTACAGCATAGCGCCACCTACTGACATGGGAAAAACCAAAAAATTTATTCTTCAAAAATCTATATCTCATCTTCTATTTACTCAATTGTCATCAAACTTCATACGCAAACTCTTCATAGCTCACCTGACATGTACGCCAAATTTTGTGCACTTTCGCCCCTGGGGGTGCTGGTTACGGCAGAAATGATATTGCAGCTTCTGATTTGTCAAATTTGGCAAGCAAACTCTTTACAAGACCCTTATTGGGGCGCTTGCCATGGTCGACAACGCACGAAATTTGGCTCCTTTTTCTTAGACTGCCACCGCTACTGAGAACCAGAAGCCCAGATCCAGGCGGGCCTCAGGGCCTCTATAGCGCCCCCTAACTCGTTGTGATTTTGGCCTCCCGCATTAAGGTGCCTGGTTGCCATGTAGTTTGTACTAGTGGCATGCCATTTGGTACGCATATGTATCTCACTAAGCTGGACAAAAATGTAATGCCAATGCATTAGCCACGCCCAACAGGAAGTGAGGTACTTTCACTTTTGTGCGAAATGCATGGCCACGAAGACGGCACAACTCCTCCTAGACCGTTCATAGGAATGTCGCCAAAATTGATACACATCATCTACAGACATGGCTGACAAAAGTTCCTCAATACGTTTCACGTAGCATAAACCGTTCAGAAGTTATACGTCAATCAATTTTCAATGCAAAATTTTACATGCTTAAAAATTCATAACAAATCTTCTAATTGCTCAAAACTGCTCATACTTCACACGCAAATCACTCATTGAGCTTCTGACATGTTACCCCATTTCTGTGATATTTCGCCACTGGGGGCGCTATTTTTGGGCAAAAAATCCAATCTTTCCTCAAATTTTGTCAAACTTCACGGCCACCCTCTTACTACCTCCCATGTCATGTATACCACATTTTGGGAATTTTCGTCCATGGGGGGCGCTGTTTTTGGCCGACGCAATTGCTCCAAAACGGGTTTTTGGTAAATAATTCCATAATGCTTTTCCTTCACACCACTTCCTTGTGATAGTGTGTTGCTGTTGTAGACACTTATTTCTCCAACTCATAATCACTCATGTACAGCATCGCGCCACCTACTGACATGGGAAATACCAAAAAATTTATTCTTCAAAAATCTATATCTCATCTTCTATTTACTCAATTGTCATCAAACTTCATACGCAAACTCTTCATAGCTCACCTGACATGTACGCCAAATTTTGTGCACTTTCGCCCCTGGGGGTTATTATTATTATTTTTCTGTCGCATTTGACCTTATTTGAGGCATTTCCCCATGCACGAAAACTCATGAAATTTGATACACACATCAGTCATTGTAACCGCTTCTCAGCCACAGACGTTTGGCCCCGGGCGTGGCCCCGGGACTTCATAGCACCCCCTTATTGAAACAAATCTCTTCAGAACCTATGGCCAGAACCTTACTCAGAACCCTTAGATCAGTACAAAAATGACATGAATCATGATAGTTGTCCTAGCAACACACACACTGCAGACACAGGGAAGCTAAGATGACTTAAGATTACAGCGTGAGATGGAGATAAGGAGGAGACACATGTATAGTTTTGTACATATATAAATGTACATTTTCACACCACAGAAACACACACACACACACACACACACACACACACACACACACACACACACATACTTTAGTGTTTGTCTGTCTGTCTCTCATCCGTCAAGCAGTCATGGCATTTGCAACATGCACATCACCTTTGAACATTTGATGAATATATGACATGTGACTGTTTTGTTGGGTGGCGGAATGTCCTGGGTTGCGGAACCACATGGGCGAGGGCCCGTCAAGGCCGCTAGCGGCTTTAATTAGGGCCCGAGCCCTATGGGCGAAGGCCCTATTGTTCTTGTAAGAGTTCACTATTATTATTCTTCCGTCTTCTTCTTTATTTTTCTCCGCTGTTGGGCCATTTTCGGGGCGATGATATTGCAGCTTCTGATTTGTCAAATTTGGCAAGCAAACTCTTTACAAGACCCTTATTGGGGCGCTTGCCATGGTCGACAACGCACGAAATTTGGCTCCTTTTTCTTAGACTGCCACCGCTACTGAGAACCAGAAGCCCAGATCCAGGCGGGCCTCAGGGCCTCTATAGCGCCCCCTAACTCGTTGTGATTTTGGCCTCCCGCATTAAGGTGCCTGGTTGCCATGTAGTTTGTAGTAGTGGCATGCCATTTGGTACGCATATGTATCTCACTAAGCTGGACAAAAATGTAATGCCAATGCATTAGCCACGCCCAACAGGAAGTGAGGTACTTTCACTTTTGTGCGAAATGCATGGCCACGAAGACGGCACAACTCCTCCTAGACCGTTCATAGGAATGTCGCCAAAATTGATACACATCATCTACAGACATGGCTGACAAAAGTTCCTCAATACGTTTCACGTAGCATAAACCGTTCAGAAGTTATACGTCAATCAATTTTCAATGCAAAATTTTACATGCTTAAAAATTCATAACAAATCTTCTAATTGCTCAAAACTGCTCATACTTCACACGCAAATCACTCATTGGGCTTCTGACATGTTACCCCATTTCTGTGATATTTCGCCACTGGGGGCGCTATTTTTGGGCAAAAAATCCAATCTTTCCTCAAATTTTGTCAAACTTCACGGCCACCCTCTTACTACCTCCCATGTCATGTATACCACATTTTGGGAATTTTCGTCCATGGGGGGCGCTGTTTTTGGCCGACGCAATTGCTCCAAAACGGGTTTTTGGTAAATAATTCCATAATGCTTTTCCTTCACACCACTTCCTTGTGATAGTGTGTTGCTGTTGTAGACACTTATTTCTCCAACTCATAATCACTCATGTACAGCATCGCGCCACCTACTGACATGGGAAATACCAAAAAATTTATTCTTCAAAAATCTATATCTCATCTTCTATTTACTCAATTGTCATCAAACTTCATACGCAAACTCTTCATAGCTCACCTGACATGTACGCCAAATTTTGTGCACTTTCGCCCCTGGGGGTTATTATTATTATTTTTCTGTCGCATTTGACCTTATTTGAGGCATTTCCCCATGCACGAAAACTCATGAAATTTGATACACACATCAGTCATTGTAACCGCTTCTCAGCCACAGACGTTTGGCCCCGGGCGTGGCCCCGGGACTTCATAGCACCCCCTTATTGAAACAAATCTCTTCAGAACCTATGGCCAGAACCTTACTCAGAACCCTTAGATCAGTACAAAAATGACATGAATCATGATAGTTGTCCTAGCAACACACACACTGCAGACACAGGGAAGCTAAGATGACTTAAGATTACAGCGTGAGATGGAGATAAGGAGGAGACACATGTATAGTTTTGTACATATATAAATGTACATTTTCACACCACAGAAACACACACACACACACACACACACACACACACACACACATACTTTAGTGTTTGTCTGTCTGTCTCTCATCCGTCAAGCAGTCATGGCATTTGCAACATGCACATCACCTTTGAACATTTGATGAATATATGACATGTGACTGTTTTGTTGGGTGGCGGAATGTCCTGGGTTGCGGAACCACATGGGCGAGGGCCCGTCAAGGCCGCTAGCGGCTTTAATTAGGGCCCGAGCCCTATGGGCGAAGGCCCTATTGTTCTTGTAAGAGTTCACTATTATTATTCTTCTTCTTCCGTCTTCTTCTTCTTCTTCTTCTTCTTCTTCCGTCTTCTTCTTCTTCTTTATTTTTCTCCGCTGTTGGGCCATTTTCGGGGCGCTTGCCATGGGCGAAAACGCACGAAATTTGGCACCAGTTCCGAGAATTGCCACCGCTACTCAGAACCAGAAGCCCAAACTTGGCCGGGGCTCCGGGCCTCTATAGCGCCCCCTAAGTCGTTGTGATTTTGGCCTCCCGCATTAAGGTGCCTGGGTGCCATGTAGTTTGTAGTAGTGGCATGCCATTTGGTACGCATATGTATCTCACTAAGCCGGACAAAAATGTAATGCCAATGCATTAGCCACGCCCAACAGGAAGTGAGGTAATTTCACTTTTGTGCGAAATGCATGGCCACGAAGACGGCGCAACTCCTCCTAGACCGTTCATAGGAATGTCACCAAAATTGATACACATCATCTACAGACATGGCTGACAAAAGTTACTAAATACGTTTCACGTAGGAAAAACCGTTCAGAAGTTATACGTCAATCAATTTTCGATGCAAAATTTTACATGCTTAAAAATTCATAACAAATCTTCTAATTGCTCAAAACTGCTCATACTTCACAGGCAAATCACTCATTGGGCTTCTGACATGTTACCCAATTTCTGTGATATTTCGCCACTGGGGGCGCTATTTTTGGGCAAAAATTCCAATCTTTCCTCAAATTTGGTCAAACTTCACGGCCACCCTCTTACTACCTCCCATGTCATGTATACCACATTTTGGAACTTTTCGTCCATGGGGGGCACTGTTTTTGGCCGACGCATTTGCTCCAAAACGGGTTTTTGGTAAATAATTCCATAATGCTTTCCCTTCACACCACTACCTTGTGATAGTACGTTGCTGTTGTAGACACTTATTTTTCCAACTCATTATCGCTCATGTACAGCATAGCGCCACCTACTGACATGGGAAAAACCAAAAAATTTATTCTTCAAAAATCTATATCTCATCTTCTATTTACTCAATTGTCATCAAACTTCATACGCAAACTCTTCATAGCTCACCTGACATATACGCCAAATTTTGTGCACTTTCGCCCCTGGGGGTGCTGGTTATGGCAAAAATGATACTGCAGCTTCTGATTTGTCAAACTTGGCAAGCAAATTCTTTACAAGACCCTTATTGGGGCGCTTGCCATGGTCGACAATGCACGAAATTTGGCTCCTTTTTCTTAGACTGCCACCGCTACTGAGAACCAGAAGCCCAGATCCAGGCGGGCCTCAAGGCCTCTATAGCACCCCCTAAGTCGTTGTGATTTTGGCCTCCCGCATAAAGGTGCCTGGTTGCCATGTAGTTTGTAGTAGTGGCATGCCATTTGGTACGGATATGTATCTCACCAAGCCGGACAAAAATGTAATGCCAATGCATTAGCCACGCCCAACAGGAAGTGAGGTAATTTCACTTTTGTGCGAAATGCATGGCCACGAACACGGCGCAACTCCTCCTAGGCCGTTCATAGGAATGTCACCAAAATTGATACACATCATCTACAGACATGGCTGACAAAACTTCCTAAATACCTTTCACGTAGGATAAGCCGTTCAGAAGTTATACGTCAATCAATTTTCAATGCAAAATTTTACATGCTTAAAAATTCATAACAAATCTTCTAATTGCTCAAAACTGCTCATACTTCACACGCAAATCACTCATTGGGCTTTTGACATGCTACCCAAATTCTGTGATATTTCGCCACTGGGGGCGCTATTTTTGGGCAAAAAATCCAATCTTTCCTCAAATTTGGTCAAACTTCACGGCCACCCTCTTACTACCTCCCATGTCATGTATACCCCATTTTGGGAATTTTCGTCCATGGGGGGTGCTGTTTTTGGCCGACGCAATTGCTCCAAAACGGGTTTTTGGTAAATAATTCCTTAATGCTTTTCCTTCACACCACTACCTTGTGATAGTACGTTGCTGTTGTAGACACTTATTTTTCCAACTCATAATCGCTCATGTACAGCATAGCGCCACCTTCTGACATGGGAAAAACCAAAACATTTTTCTTCAAAAATCAATATCTCATCTTCTATTTACTCAATCTTGATCAAACTTGATACGCACACTCTTAACAGGTCACCTGACATATCTCCCAAATTTTGTAAACTTTTGCCACTGGGGGCGCTGTTTTCAGGCAACATTTTATATCTCGGCTTCTGATTGGTCAAACTTGATCAAACTTGACACAACAACTCTTCATAGGTCCCTTGACATGTATACCAAATTTGGTGAACTTTCACCACTGGGGGCGCTCATTGCGCTCTATCAGTTGCAGGAGAGGTGTTTACAATCATGAGGCACCAGGAGTATGTTGTTTTGGTTGCCTTAAACACACATGACTTGTGGGGAATGGGTAGGCAGTCGGGAGCAAGTGGTGTAGCGTTACATACAGACTAATAGATGTCTAACAGAAGACAATCCTATGTAGCTATAGCTTGGTGACTGAGGAGGTAAATACATTAATTTGGTTGGGGAGCCATGGCATAAAATTTTCTGTCCATGACAACATCTCAGCGCACCGTGTACTCTGTGTCCGATTCTGTGCTTTGTCGCCATTGTGGGAGTAATGTCTCTTGCCGAAGAAGCTGTGGAAGGTATTTCGCGGGGACGCATGCCCCCGCCCCCCTTGGCCGCTGGCGCGAGGGCCCGTCGAGGCCGCTTGCGGCTTTAATTATTCTTCCGTCTTCTTCTTCTTCTTTATTTTTCTCCGCTGTTGGGCCATTTTCGGGGCGCTTGCCATGGGCGAAAACGCACGAAATTTGGCCCCACTTCCGAGAATTGCCACCGCTACTCAGACCCAAAAGCCCAAACTTGGCCGGGGCTCAGGGCCTCTATAGCGCCCCCTAAGTCGTTGTGATTTTGGTCTCCCGCATTAAGGTGCCTGGTTGCCATGTAGTTTGTAGTAGTGGCATGCCATTTGGTACGCATATGTATCTCACTAAGCCGGACAAAAATGTAATGCCAATGCAATAGCCACGCCCAACAGGAAGTGAGGTAATTTCACTTTTGTGCGAAATGCATGGCCACGAAGACGGCGCAACTCTTCCTAGACCGTTCATAGGAATGTCACCAAAATTGATACACATCATCTACAGACATGGCTAACAAAAGTTACTAAATACGTTTCACGTAGCATAAACCGTTCAGAAGTTATGTCAATCAATTTTCGATGCAAAATTTTACATGCTTAAAAATTCATAACAAATCTTCTGATTGCTCAAAACTGCTCATACTTCACACGCAAATCACTCATTGGGCTTCTGACATGTTACCCAATTTCTCTGATATTTCGCCACTGGGGGCGCTATTTTTGGGCAAAAAATCCAATCTTTCCTCAAATTTGGTCAAACTTCACGGCCACCCTCTTACTACCTCCCATGTCATGTATACCACGTTTTGGGAGTTTTCGTCCATGGGGGGCGCTGTTTTTGGCCGACGCAATTGCTCCAAAACGGGTTTTTGGTAAATAATTCCATAATGCATTTCCTTAACACCACTACCTTGTGATAGTGCGTTGCTGTTGTAGACACTTATTTTTCCAACTCCTCATCGCTCATGTACAGCATAGCGCCACCTACTGACATGGGAAAAACCAAAAAATTTATTCTTCAAAAATCTATATCTCATCTTCTATTTACTCAATTGTCATCAAACTTCATACGCAAACTCTTCATAGCTCACCTGACATATACGCCAAATTTTGTGCACTTTCGCCACTGGGGGCGCTATTTTTGGGCAAAAAATCCAATCTTTCCTCAAATTTGGTCAAACTTCACGGCCACCCTCTTCCTACCTCCCATGTCATGTATACCACATTTTGCGAATTTTCGTCCATGGGGGGCGCTGTTTTTGGCCGACGCAATTGCTCCAAAACGGGTTTTTGGTAAATAATTCCATCATGCTTTTCCTTCACACCACTACCTTGTGATTGTACGTTGCTGTTGTAGACGCTTTTCTTTCCAACTCATAATCGCTCATGTACAGCATAGCGCCACCTTCTGACATGAGAAAAACCAAAAAATTTATTCTTCAAAAATCTATATCTCATCTTCTATTTACTCAATTGTCATCAAACTTCATACGCAAACTCTTCATAGCTCACCTGACATATACGCCAAATTTTGTGCACTTTCGCCACTGGGGGCGCTATTTTTGGGCAAAAAATCCAATCTTTCCTCAAATTTGGTCAAACTTCACGGCCACCCTCTTCCTACCTCCCATGTCATGTATACCACATTTTGCGAATTTTCGTCCATGGGGGGCGCTGTTTTTGGCCGACGCAATTGCTCCAAAACGGGTTTTTGGTAAATAATTCCATCATGCTTTTCCTTCACACCACTACCTTGTGATAGTACGTTGCTGTTGTAGACGCTTTTCTTTCCAACTCATAATCGCTCATGTACAGCATAGCGCCACCTTCTGACATGAGAAAAACCAAAAAATTTATTCTTCAAAAATCTATATCTCATCTTCTATTTACTCAATTGTCATCAAACTTCATACGCAAACTCTTCATAGCTCACCTGACATATACGCCAAATTTTGTGCACTTTGGCCCCTGGGGGTGCTGGTTATGGCAAATATGATATTGCAGCTTCTGACTTGTCAAACTTGGCAAGCTAACTCTTTACAGGACCCTTATTGGGGCGCTTGCCATGGTCGACAACGCACGACATTTGGCTCCTTTTTCTTAGACTGCCACCGCTACTGAGAACCAGAAGCCCAGATCCAGGCCGGCCTCAGGGCCTCTATAGCGCCCCCCGAGCACCGTTCAGTGCGAGACCCTATTGTTGCCATGTGTCCATTTCTGTGGTTTGTCGCCATTGTGGGAGTAATGTCTCTTGCCGAAGAAGCTGTGGAAGGTATTTCGCGGGGACGCATGCCCCCGCCCCCCTTGGCCGCTGGCGCGAGGGCCCGTCGAGGCCGCTTGCGGCTTTAATTATTCTTCCGTCTTCTTCTTCTTCCGTCTTCTTCTTCTTCTTTATTTTTCTCCGCTGTTGGGCCATTTTCGGGGCGCTTGCCATGGGCGAAAACGCACGAAATTTGGCACCAGTTCCGAGAATTGCCACCGCTACTCAGAACCAAAAGCCCAAACTTGGCCGGGGCTCAGGGCCTCTATAGCGCCCCCTAAGTCGTTGTGATTTTGGCCTCCCGCATTAAGGTGCCTGGTTGCCATATAGTTTGTAGTAGTGGCATGCCATTTGGTATGCATATGTATCTGACTAAGCCGGACAAAAATGTCATGCCATTGCATTAGCCACGCCCAACAGGAAGTGAGGTAATTTCACTTTTGTGCGAAATGCATGGCCACGAAGACGGCGCAACTCCTCCTAGACCGTTCATTGGAATGTCACCAAAATTGATACACATCATCTACAGACATGGCTGACAAAAGTTACTAAATACGTTTCACGTAGGATAAACCGTTCAGAAGTTATACGTCAATCAATTTTCACTTCAAAATTTTACATGCTAAAAAATTCATAACAAATCTTCTAATTGCTCAACCCTGCTCATACTTCACACGCTAATCACTCATTGGGCTTCTGACATGTTAGCCCATTTCTGTGATATTTCGCCACAGGGGGCGCTATTTTTGGGCAAAAAATCCAATCTTTCCTCAAATTTGGTCAAACTTCACGGCCACCCTCTTTCTACCTCCCATGTCATGTATACCACATTTTGGGAATTTTCGTCCATGGGGGGCGCTGTTTTTGGCCGACGCAATTGCTCCAAAACGGGTTTTTGGTACATAATTCCATAATGCTTTCCCTTCACACCACTACCTTGTGATAGTACGTTGCTGTTGTAGACACTTATTTTTCCAACTCATAATCGCTCATGTACAGCATAGCGCCACCTACTGACATGGGAAAAACAAAAAAATTTATTCTTCAAAAATCCATATCTCATCTTCTATTTACTCAACTGTCATCAAACTTCATATCCAAACTCTTCATAGCTCACCTGACATATACGCCAAATTTTGTGCACTTTCGCCCCTGGGGGTGCTGGTTATGGCAAAAATGATATTGCAGCTTCTGATTTGTCAATCTTGGCAAGCAAACTCTTTACAAGACCCTTATTGGGGCGCTTGCCATGGTCGACGACGCACGAAATTTGGCTCCTTTTTCTTAGACTGCCACCGCTACTGAGAACCAGAGGCCCAGATCCAGGCGGGCCTCAGGGCCTCTATAGCGCCCCCTAAGTCGTTGTGATTTTGGCCTCCCGCATAAAGGTGCCTGGTTGCCATGTAGTTTGTACTAGTGGCATGCCATTTGGTACGCATATGTATCTCACTAAGCCGGACAAAAATGTCATGCCAATGCATTAGCCACGCCCAACAGGACGTGAGGTACTTTCACTTTTGTGCGAAATGCATGGCCACGAAGACGGCGCACCTCCTCCTAGGCCGTTCATAGGAATGTCACCAAAATTGATAGACATCATCTACAGACATGGCTGACAGAAGTTACTAGATACGTTTCACGTAGGATAAGCCGTTCAGAAGTTGTACGTCAATCAATTTTCAATGCAAAATTTTACATGCTTAAAAATTCATAACAAATCTTCTACTTGCTCAAAACTGCTCATACTTCACACGCAAATCAGTCATTGGGCTTCTGACATGTTACCCAATTTCTGTGATATTTCGCCACTGGGGGCGCTATTTTTGGGCAAAAAATCCAATCTTTCCTCAAATTTGGTCAAACTTCACGGCCACCCTCTTACTACCTCCCATGTCATGTATACCACATTTTGGGAATTTTCGTCCATGGGGGGCGCTGTTTTTGGCCGACGCAATTGCTCCAAAACGGGTTTTTGGTAAATAATTCCATAATGCTTTTCCTTCACACCACTACCTTGTGATAGTACGTTGCTGTTGTAGACTCTTATTTTGCCAACTCATAATCGCTCATGTACAGCATAGCGCCACCTACTGATATGGGAAAAACCAAAACATTTATTCTTCAAAAATCAATATCTCATCTTCTATTTACTCAATCTTGATCAAACTTGATCTGCTCACTCTTAACAGGTCACCTGACATATGTGCCAAATTTTGTGAACTTTTGCCACTGGGGGCGCTGTTTTCAGGCAACAATTTATATCTCGGCTTCTGATTGGTCAAACTTGATCAAACTTGTCAAAACAACTCTTCTTAGGTCCCTTGACATGTATACCAAATTTGGTGAACTTTCACCACTGGGGGCGCTCATTGCGCTGTAGCAGTTGCAGGAGAGGTGTTTACAGTCATGAGGCACCTGGAGTATGTTGTTTTGGTTGCCTTAAACACACATGACTTGTGGGGAATGGGTAGGCATTCGGGAGCAAGTGTTGTAGCATTACATACAGACTAATAGATGTCTAACAGAAGACAATCCTATGTAGCTATAGCTTGGTGACTGATGAGGTAAATACTTTAATTTGGTTGGGAAGCCATGGCATAAAATGTTCTGTCCATGACAACATCTCAGCGCACCGTGTACTCTGTGTCCAATTCTGTGCTTTGTCGCCATTGTGGGAGTAATGTCTCTTGCCGAAGAAGCTGTGGAAGGTATTTCGCGGGGACGCATGCCCCCGCCCCCCTTGGCCGCTGGCGCGAGGGCCCGTCGAGGCCGCTTGCGGCTTTAATTATTATTGTTGTTGTTGTTGTTGCTGCTGCTTCTTCCGTGTTTTTGCTTCGATATTCGCGCCAAGGTTTATGCAAACATAGCGACGTAACTGACGTATACAGCGACGTAACTGACGTATACAGCGACGTAATGACGTGTCTTCCCTTAGCACCGCGAGCAATGGAAAAGCAAACTGGTTCTCAGCTGGCTCGCAAGTTGAACGAGTTGTGAACCAGCACCAGCACTGGCCCCGAACCAGCCCTGGAACTGATTTGGTGGAAAAGGGGTATATGTCAGCCCTGCGATAACCTGGCGACTTGTCCAGGGTGTACCCCACCTCTCACCGATAGTCAGCTGGGATAGGCTCCAGCTTGCCTGCAACCCTGTAGAACAGGATAAGCGACTACAGATAATGGATGGATGGATAATGTGCCACCAATCCCTTCTCACCCTGTCTAAACAGACCTGTTCAACAAGGCTAATTAGAGGGCTTGTTCCTTTAAATGATAATGAGCCAGTGCTCACCCCACCCACCTCTTCCACCGGCCAATCAAGGTAGCATTTGGGTAATTCTGCCCCAAATCACTAGATTTAGAAAAATGTTCGCCACTGACGATCTCAGATTTGCTTCACACTTTCTGGAAATATTGTCAGTGTGCCCAATAAATAGTGTACAAAATTTTAGGCTTGTACCTTCATTAGTTTCTGAGATATAGGAGCTTTAAAAAAGGGGCGTGGCCCCAATTTCACTGTTGAAACGCGTGCTACAGAAAACGGACCTAACTTCCATAAGTCATTACTTTTAAACTATTCATGCAAGACACATTACATTTTCAAAGATTGTTCTTCAATGCCAGATGCCTTTAAATACTAAAATAGAAAGTTCAGAGTTCAATATTTGCCAAGTTATGGCTTGCTGAAAATTATAAAAAAAATGTGCTTTGGAGCAACTTTGACACCCCATATCTCCACATTAAAGCACACCAGATCTTTCAAATTTTCTTATTTATTACTCATGTTATAGTACTCTTTAGGCAACTAGGTATGTGTTCAAAAGAAATCAAACTTTCTGATTTATTAGGCTTTAAAAATAAAAAAAAACATTTTGCCCCTATAATTCAAATGCATATTAAAAATGTATGACAAGGCCTACCATTAAAAACAATCATACCACTGGAAAGAGCTTGTTTTGATTAGCAAATGCACAAAATTTGAAGTTGGTACCCTAAACCAAACTATAAATATTAAGGTATCAAGTACGGCATGTTTTATGATAGACGGAAATGCTGTTTTAAGGCATATTACAATACATTTACAAACCTACAGTGTAGGAAAAATAACCTTAAAAATACTTTATTTGAAGAGCTTAAACAGTGTATTGATTTGCTTTTCCACATCAGATGGAAGTTTATACTGCCTGCCAGTTGATGTAAGTGGGGCATCAATGATTTTCATGACATGCACCAGAGGGACCCAACAGTTATCCTCTCTCCTGGGCCAGCTGTAAGTCTAAGAAGGACCATGAGGATAATAATAATAATAATAATAATAAGTTAAATTTATATAGCGCCTTTCAAAAAACCCAAGGACGCTTTACAATTATAGACAAGGAAAGAAAAAAAAAAAATATATATATATAATAAAAAGTAAAAAGTCCACCAAGTAGGGGTCAGGATGTAATTCCCGTGGTGTAGCAGCCACAGTCCCACCAAAAGGCGCACGAAAACAAGTCCCACATCTCCAGCACCGACGCTGTGACGCCGTCAGCAACATCGCTCGAACACCACGCCGTGGATCCACACAGCGAGCAGAGAAGCTCCGCCACGCAGAGTGCTGATGTGTCCCAAACCGCCTGCACAGCCGCTGCGACGCCACCGAGCAACATCGCTCGGAACATCACGCCAAGCATTAAAGCACAGAGCGCTGGACAACCATGATGTAAATTGAGCAACAGGCTCACTGCAGTCCACAGCTGGGAGTGCAGGCATCACCCACAGTGAACCAAGGCCTGGAGGGAACCGACGCCCCAAACTGGGTCCGGAGCTACACCACAACCGGCGGACAAAACACTCAAACAAACACCAAACTACACAAACACACAGGAAAGAAAAAAAATAGAAAAAGAAATAAAATAAGAGTTCTGGTGAGAAGCGGCAGCCAGAACGCGCACGACGTACTCTCAACCGGAAACGGAAATGAAAAAAAAAATGCATAAGTAAAAGGATGCATAAATGTTACTTGTACATCTTGTTCCTCCTCTGATAATGCACGAATGTTGCCTATCCACCACTGTCTGTCATACAAACATACAACATGTTTACCAGGAATTGTATCTGCCAGAAAGACTGCTGATTTAACAGGGGTTTTATGCATTACTTGTGGCCGATTCCCACTCATATCCACAATGAAGCTAGGACCACCTGACACCCTGCTGACCTCCAGCTGGTTGGACATGATTGGAACGAATGAGTGGTTGTCTCCTGTTCCAGGAATAGTAGCTGACCTTGAAAATCTGGTCTCCAATGCTTTTCCAGTCTCCATAACTTCCCCTGTACCAACCCAGATGAAATGGATGTTCTTGATATGTTTTTCTGCCCACTAAAACAGATCAGATGGGGTTAGTATGTGATCAGTCGTGACTGCCTGGAAGCTAGCTCGAGCTGCAGACCGCTTTACAGTGCCTCCAATACCATCACAGGGTGATTTACCATGAGAAGTGGCAAAGAAATGCCATTCTGCCAAAAGTCCAAAATTGTCTGCATGCTTGATTAGATCTGTGAAATTTTTATAGTGTTTGTATTGGGCTGCTGATCCGTCATTGAAGTAAATGACCTTTTTCAGCTGGGGACGTAAATGGCATACATATGGTAAAAAGAATGCATGCACGACCACTGTATCATGCTTAAGGCAGTCACTTATTATGCAGATAGAGATGCATTTTGTTACTTTTGTACCATCTTCATTCTTTGCTCTAATGTACGCTGCAAATGGATGAACAGTGCATTGGCTGTTGTCCCAGTGGTATCCCTGGGCAGAATCATGTACACGGAATGAATAGTTTTCGGCAAAATCCAAAAGCATAATACATTTCATCTGCTGACAGATTTTCCTTCAAATTCTTCAAATATCCACTCTGGTGTTTGGCAATGAAATGATGTTTTGCTAGTTTGTCTGCTAGTAGATTATATGCCTTAAAACAGCATTTCCATCTATTGTAAAACATGCATAATTGATACCTTAATATTTATAGTTTGGTTTAGGGTACCAACTTCATATTTTGTGCATTTGCTAATCAAAACAAGCTCTTTCCAGTGGTATAATTGTTTTTATGGTAGGCCTTGTCATACATTTGTAATATGCATTTGAATTATAGTTGCAAAATGTTTTTTTAATTTTTAAAGCCTAATAAATCAGAAAGTTTGATTTCTTTTGAACACATACCTAGTTGCCTAAAGAGTACTATAACATGAGTAATAAATAAGAAAATTTGAAAGATCTGGTGTGCTTTAATGTGGAGATATGGGGCGTCAAAGTTGCTCCAAAGCACATTTTTTTAATGATTTTCAGCAAGCCATAACTTGGCAAATATTGAACTGTAAACTTTCTATTTTAGTATTTAAAGGCATCTGGCATTGAAGAACAATCCTTGAAAATTTAATGTATCTTACATGAATAGTTTAAAAGTAATGACTTATGGAAGTTAGGTCCGTTTTCTGTAGCACGTGTTTTAACAGTGAAATTGGGGCCATGCCCCTTTTTTAAGCCCCTATATCTCAGAAACTAATGAAGGTACAAGCCTAAAATTTTGTAAACTATTTATTGGACACACTGACAATATTTCCAGAAGGTATGAAGCAAATCTGAGGCTACATCCACACGACAACGGCAACGAGATGATTTTTTTTTTTTAAATATCGCGTCCACATGGGCAACGGATCAGAAAAATATAAGGTCCATATGGGAACGGAACGCTTGCTGAAAATGATGCAATACACATGCCACACCTCTAGGTGCGCTGTAAGACGGTCCCATCGGAGACACCAGAACAATAGAAGAAGTAGACGCATGCGCATAAACCCCTTCTTCTATAGCATTAGCCACATAAAGTTTTGATTATTAATCAGTAGCGTAAAACCAAAGACGCGGAAAGAGGAATGAACGGGGGTAGATGGAAGCTGGTACGCCAACATTCTGATATCCTCCAGAATTCTTTAATGGTCCGGAATAAATTGAATGCTACACGTTGATGGATTACTCTGCTCTTCTACGCCCTTTTTGAGGAATGTATTGTCGGACTTAAACCAACATCTGAAGAGGTGAGATCGCTCCTTTTTTTTTTTCCTATTTTTGCTGGCGGGATTGGTTTTGTTTTTGGAAAGCGTATGGGCGGTGCGCGGTTTTGGTTACTGCGGACTAAAGACTCTGCCCTCTCACACTCTCTCTCTCTCACTTTGCACCATTACACAATAAATATTCACAGTGAAAATATTTTGTAAGTGCGTTTCATGAACCAAGTTATAGGATTTGTTGACAACTCGCATCGCGTTCGTTACACTTCTACCCGGCGTGAAGCACTGACAGTCATGTGGTTGTGACATCATCGTAAACAAATCCATTCTACTCATCCAGACGACTTCGCAACGGCTCCGTTGCCAGATTTTTCCACTCTGGGACCTGTTCTCAAAAGATTTCGTTTTGGGGCACCCAAAACGCCGGTGCCGTGTGGACGCCAGGCCGAAACGATAAACAATTTTATCAGATTCACCTGAATCCGTTGCCGTGTGGACAGGGCCTGAGATGGTCAGTGGCGAGGCCTGTGGTGATTTCACATGGATTGACCCACTTTCCTCATGAATATTCATTAACAAAAGCAGTTCTCAAGCCATGAGTGGAGATACTCAGATGAGGGGGCAGCAAAATTCCTTGAGCTCCTTGTTATGTAGAAAGAGGAGCAAAATCCGAACGGCTTGTTGAAGCACATATTTTCTGAAATAGGCAGCGCAAAAGAAACTGACTGGTTTGCCTTAATTCAGAGTTTGTGGGTTGGTGGGCACTCCAGCTACCCAAAAGTATGTGCACAAGCACTGAAAAAGTGAGTTTTTCACGTGTCCCCTTTAAAATCACAGAATTGCAGAATTGTTAAAATGTGAAAACAAGAATATGCTTTACTCTTAGGCTTATAATTAACAAATTATATCCGGGGTATTGAAAACAGGAAAAATACTTTTTGAAAATGTCTTCTGTAGATATGACTGTGAGTTGGCCTAGTGGTTAGTGTGTCCGCCTCTCGACCGGGAGATTGCGTGTTCTACTTGTGGTCGGTTCATACCAAAGACAGTTTATTTCAGTTTAGGTTTGTGTTGTGTAATGCCTCTGACAGGTGGGATCTCTTGGGAAGGGGAACTGACTTAGTATCATTGGTTGCAGTCATATCCTGGCAGAGACCATACAAGACAAGTGATTATCTTACTACTCCGATTTCACAAGTATATGATCTTTTAGGGCGTATTCACACCTACGTTGTTTGGTCCGGACCAAATGACCAAACGAACCAAATTTCCCTTGGTCCGGACCTTTTGGGTTGGTCTGAATACAAACCACCGAACTCTGGTCCGGACCAAACAAGCGGACCGAGACCGAGCTGCAAGGTTGGACTCGGTCTGGACCAAAGGAACCCTGGTGCGGATCTTTTGGAGGTGTGAAAGCAGACTGGACCTAATCCGACAGTTTTTCTTTTTTGTACCTCGGGAGCTTCCGTCGTTTGTCGAGCATTATGGGAAACAGAGTCTTGACACGCCACCGCAAAGTGCAAACATTGTTTCGGTTGTCAAGGGAACCTTACAACAGTCGTTCAGTCATTCAGACCAGTGGTAGGCTAGACTACAGAGTACAAAAAATGAGTAGGGGGCAAACGTGGGCCGAGGAAGAAACGCGCACCCTTGTGGATATATGGGCAGATGTCCACATATCTGAGCTTTTGGAGAGAACACACAAAAATGCCGACGTGTTTGCTGTATTCAGTGAGAAAATGAAGGAGAAGGGGTTCACGCGCTCCCCAGAACAATGTCGACTAAAAGTGAAGAAACTCCGTCAGACCAACATTAAAATCAGGGACATTCTTTCAAAAAGTGGCGGTACTAGCGACGCAAAAAAGAAATTCATCTATTACGATGGATAAGGCGAATATCCCGACACATACCTCCTCCGTCTTGCGTGAAGAGCCAGAACTGTCACAACATGAAGTGCGCTCATCAGCGCTATCCTCCGTAGCCGCCTTGCCCTTTGAAGTCGTCGTTGATAAATTACTTGTACAACAGCATAGTAATCGCACAATTGTGAAAACAGTAAAAACTGGAAAAAACATATAGCTTTGATGACATTAAAAAGAATAACAGCACGGAAAGCCTCCATGACTACTTTTGAACTTAACGCTTTGTGCGCGTGTCGTCTCTGACCAATAGCTGAACGACCTCAGGGCGCGTGGCTTTGTTGACAGATTTTGGTCCGCTTACTAAAATGTACAGTGTGAAAGCGAACTGCACCAAAATGAAAAAATAAAAAAACCATTTGGTTCGGACCAAAGCAAGTGAACTATCGAACTATCCTGGTCTGAATACACCCTTATGCCGCTTTTCCACTACAAACGCGGCTGAGTCAGGCTGAGCCGTGCCGTGCTGAGTCGAGCTGAGTGGGGCTGTTGGGGTTGCATTTCGACTACAACCGCGCTGAACCGTGCTGGCTGGAAGTGGGTGGACACATTGGGTGGAGTTAGCGAAAGTGGGTGGACGTCACGTGATGTCGTTAAGCAGCGCAAACAGTGACATCAGTGAGCTTTTAAGCGGTAGTCTCACGACCCGAATAGTAAACAATAAACATGGAGGACATGGAGTCGTTAGTGTTGCTGGTCTTGGTTCTGTGGCTTGTTGTCACCGACAACGCCAACAGATGCTGGCAAGAGCGTATAGATGAGGCGAGGCGCATAAGGCTTCAGAAATTCTCGTAATTCTTCTTCTTCCGGGTTTGCGGTGTTTACAGATCCCAGCGTGCTCGCGGGGCGTGTGTGGGCATGTGAGGACACTCCTCCTCACCAATCAGTGCACAGGGGAGTGTCTGCTCACGCCCCCAGCCTCACTCGGCTCGCTTTGGCTCGCTTCAGCCCCACTCCAAAACGGTGCGAGTTTTAGGGGCTAAGCAGGGCTGAAGCGAGCTGAGTCGTGCTGTTCTTTGGTAGTCGAAACGCGAGCCGTGTCGGGCTGAAGTGAGCTGAAGCGAGCTGAAGTGAGCTGAAAAAGGGTAGTGGAAAAGGGCCATTAGATCCTATATCCCTCTAGCTAGGGGAAGCCATGGCCTAATGGTTAGACAACAGCTTTGGGATCAAAAGGTTGCCAGTTCAATTCCCTGGACCACCAGGAATGGCTGAAGTGACCTTGAGCAAGGCACCTAACCCCTAACTGCTCTGACTCCATTGTACATCGCTCTGGATAAGAGTGTCTGCTAAATGCCTGTAATGTAATGTAATGTAATGTAAATAGCTGGACCCCACAGTCAGCATTACCAATAATCCAGAAAGCTGAGCCATTATACCACATTTGCAAATAGAGAAAAGGCAGTGTGATAAACTGATGTGTGACCTTTTTCCCTGAATACATGCATGATAGAATAATTTCAGTGAAATAGTTACAGCCATAGAGCTATCGTGTTCTACATTATGGAGGCTGTTGAGTTAATGTTTTGATAATGTTTCCTTATAAAGACACCTCTGTAACAAAAACTTGTGTTGTGTATTAGCCATTTAAATTACATCATTATTGATTTTACTACCTGCACAATTAAAAGAAACAAGAGTGTGAACCCTTGTCTTCTGCGGTAAAGGTGCTGTATATCAGTTCTGTTCCCTCTGTTATGAGGAGAGAGAAGTGTGTAGCCTGAGGAAGTGGGGGTGACTCATTGCTATAGGATCTGTTCCAACAGATGTTTTTAAGCACGTCTTATTGCTAGGCTAATATTCTGGGCATTTACACAAGGGCCTCTGCACTGCATGTCTCTCAGCTTGTGTAATCTGCTTGTGAGGAGAGCCATTCCTCAAAAACTGAACAGCCCCCTGTGGTTATTGCTCCCATCATCCTCATAATCGTCTCCGTCATGATAGGTTTTAATAAATTGCTTTATACGCGCATTTTATGTCTGTACATCATATTGGGAAACTAAAGTTTATATGACTGAAAATTATACACTAGAAACCCCAGCAAGGATCTACACTAAGCTGCAAACATATCCGCAAACATACATTCCAATAAGCCATTTGTCATGTGATTAAGGTGTGATGTATAAATCAGTTGGCATTCAATTAAATGTTGTAAAGAGTAAAATGTGTGATTGTAGTGACTTTGAACTATTCAAGGTCAGATGTAGGATCTTCCAAGCAGCTTGTTCACTTGACTTTTGTGCCCCCACCCCTTTCAAGTGTGTCTTCTGAATCATGCGAAAAGCAAAAAAGTTAAGGATCAGAGAGGTCTAAAGGACAAATGTGCAATTTGTAAAAGCAAACAGACAATCTACAGCCAAGCAAACCATATCTCAATGTCCTCTGATATGGCACCACGTATCAGAATTTGTCTTGAATGGGCTACATCAGCTAAAGACCGCATCAGGCTCTTGTATTTCTCTTTTCTTAATTGGTTCCCAAGTGTGGCAGCCAAAAGAAAAGTGTAAAACCTAGAAATTATTCCCTTATTATTAATAAATTATTCATCCATCCATGTCAAAATGTGCGAGAATGTATGCTACAGTAAAAGATGGCACAAAAAGAAAATGAAAAATAAAATAAAGGTGGGGCGGCACGGTGGTGTAGTGGTTAGCGCTGTCGCCTCACAGCAAGAAGGTCCAGGTTCGAGTCCCGTGGCCGGCGAGGGCCTTTCTGTGCGGAGTTTGCATGTTCTCCCCGTGTCCGCGTGGGTTTCCTCCGGGTGCTCCGGTTTCCCCCACAGTCCAAAGACATGCAGGTCAGGTTAACTGGTGACTCTAAATTGACCGTAGGTGTGAATGTGAGTGTGAATGGTTGTCTGTGTCTATGTGTCAGCCCTGTGATGACCTGGCGACTTGTCCAGGGTGTACCCCGCCTTTCGCCCGTAGTCAGCTGGGATAGGCTCCAGCTTGCCTGCGACCCTGTAGAACAGGATAAAGCAGCTAGAGATAATGAGATGAGATGAGAATTTGTGCAAACAACACGAGTCCACTGAGTCCATTTGGTGTCAGCAGGAAAGGCTGGTTGTAGCAGTGTGATTGTGTGGCAGCATGTTTTCTTGGCGTATGGTAGAGCCCCCCTCCTTGAACTGCCACCTTATTGTGGTGGAGGGGTTTGTGTGCTTGAATGATCCTAGGAGCTATGTTGTCGGGGGCATTATGCCCCTGTCAGGGTTTCCCAAGGCAGACAGGTCCTAGGTGACAGGCCAGACTAAGAGCAGTTCACCAAAACCCCTATGGAGAAAAATCCGAGGACCGTGACGTCGCCCGGGATGACGCAGCCGGGGCCCCACCCTGGAGCCAGGCCCGGGGTTGGGGCTCGTATGCGAGCGCTTGGTGGCCGGGCCTTTGCCCATGGGGCCCGGCCGGGCTCAGCCCGAAGAGCTGACGTGGGCCCGACCTCCTGTGGGTTCACCACCCACAGAGGTAGCAGTAGGGGACTGGTGCAATGTGGATTGGGTGGCAGTCGAAGGCAGGGGCCTCGACGACCTGATCCCCGGACACAGCGGCTGGCTGTTGGGACATGGAATGTCACTTCGCTGGGGGGGAAAGAGCCTGAGCTTGTGCGGGAGGTTGAGAGGTACCGGCTAGAGATAGTCGGGCTCACCTCCACGCACAGCTTGGGCTCTGGAACCCAGCTCCTCGAGAGGGGCTGGACTCTCCACTTCTCTGGAGTCGCCCGTGGTGAGCGGCGGCGGGCTGGTGTGGGCTTGCTTATAGCTCCCCAGCTCAGCCGCCATGTGTTGGAGTTTACCCCAGTGAACGAGAGGGTCGCCTCGCTGCGCCTTCGGATTGGGGAGAGGGCTCTTGCTGTTGTTTGTGCCTATGGCCCAAATAGCAGTATAGAGTATCCGGCCTTCTTGGAGTCCCTGGGAGAGGTACTGAGGAGTGCTCAGACTGGGGACTCCATTGTGTTACTGGGGGACTTCAATGCTCACGTGGGAGATGACAGTGACACCTGGAGGGGCGTGGTTGGGAGGAACGGCCTCCCCGATCTGAACCCGAGTGGTGTTTTGTTATTGGACTTCTGTGCTAGTCATGGTTTGTCCATAACGAACACCATGTTCGAGCATAGGGGTGTCCATAAGTGCACGTGGCACCAGGACACCTTAGGTCGGAGGTCAATGATAGACCTTGTAGTCGTTTCATCTGATCTCCGGCCCTATGTCTTGGACACTCGGGTGAAGAGAGGGGCTGAGCTGTCAACTGATCACCACCTGGTGGTGAGTTGGATCCGCTGGCGGAGGAGGAAGCTGGACAGACCTGGCAGGCCCAAACGTATGGTGAGGGTCTGCTGGGAACGTCTGGCCGAGCACTCTGTCGGGGAGGTCTTTAACTCCCACCTCCGGGAGAGCTTTTCCCAGCTTCCGAGGGAGGCGGGGGACATTGAGTCTGAGTGGACCATGTTCTCTACCTCCATTGTGGACGCAGCTGTTCAGAGCTGTGGCCGCAAGGTCTCCGGTGCCTGTCGTGGCGGCAATCCCCGAACCCGGTGGTGGACACCAGAAGTAAGGGATGCCGTCAAGCTGAAGAAGGAGTCCTATCGGGCCATGTTAACCTCCAGGACTCCCGAGGCAGCTGACGGGTATCGGCAGGCCAGGCGTGCTGCAGCTCGGGCAGTTGCGGAGGCAAAAACTCGGAACTGGGAGGAGTTCGGGGAGGCCATGGAGAAGGACTATCGGTCGGCCTCGAAGAAATTCTGGCAAACCGTCCGGCGCCTCAGGAGGGGGAAGCAGTACTCTGCCAACACTGTTTACAGTGCGGGTGGGGAGCTGTTGACCTCGACTGGGGACATTGTCGGGCGGTGGAAGGAATACTTTGAGGATCTCCTCAATCCCACCGTCATGTCTTCCACTGAGGAGACTGAGGCTGATGACTCAGAGGTGGACTCGTCCATTACCCAAGCCGAAGTCACTGAGGTGGTTTGCAAGCTCCTCGGTGGCAAGGCACCGGGGGTGGATGAGATCCGCCCTGAGTATCTCAAGTCTCTGGATGTTGTGGGGCTGTCTTGGTTGACACGCCTCTGCAACATCGCGTGGCGGTCAGGGACAGTGCCTCTGGAGTGGCAGACTGGGGTGGTGGTCCCTCTTTTTAAGAAAGGGGACCGGAGAGTGTGCCCCAATTATAGGGGAATCACACTTCTCAGCCTCCCAGGGAAGGTTTACTCCAGGGTACTGGAGAGGAGAATTCGACCAATAGTCGAACCTCGGATCCAGGAGGAACAATGCGGTTTTCGTCCTGGTCGCGGAACACTGGACCAGCTCTATACCCTTCATAGGGTGCTCGAGGGTTCATGGGAGTTTGCCCAACCAGTCCACATGTGCTTTGTGGATCTGGAGAAGGCATTCGACCGTGTCCCCCGTAGTATTCTGTGGGGGGTGCTTCGGGAGTATGGGGTTCGGGGCTCTTTGCTAAGGGCTGTCCGGTCCCTGTACGAACGGAGCAGGAGTCTGGTTCGCATTGCCGGCAGTAAGTCAGACCTGTTCCCAGTGCATGTTGGACTCCGGCAGGGCTGCCCTTTGTCACCGGTTCTGTTCATAATTTTTATGGACAGAATTTCTAGGCGCAGCCAGGGGCCAGAAGGAATCCTGTTTGGGAACCACAGGATTTCATCTCTGCTTTTTGCGGATGATGTTGTCCTGTTGGCTTCTTCAAACCAGGACCTTCAGCATGCACTGGGGCGGTTTGCAGTCGAGTGTGAAGCGGCTGGGATGAGAATCAGCACCTCCAAGTCCGAGGCCATGGTTCTCGACCGGAAAAGGGTGGCTTGCCCTCTCCAGGTTGGTGGAGAAGTTCTGCCTCAAGTGGAGGAGTTTAAGTATCTCGGGATCTTGTTCACGAGTGAGGGAAGGATGGAGCGTGAGATCGACAGGCGGATCGGTGCAGCCTCCGCAGTGATGCGGTCGCTTTACCGGTCCGTTGTGGTGAAGAAGGAGCTGAGCCAAAAGGCGAAGCTCTCAATTTACCGGTCGATCTACGTTCCGACTCTCACCTATGGTCATGAGCTTTGGGTAATGACCGAAAGGACAAGATCGCGGATACAAGCGGCCGAAATGAGTTTCCTTCGCAGGGTGGCTGGGCGCTCCCTTAGAGATAGGGTGAGAAGCACAGTCACTCGGGAGGAGCTCGGAGTAGAGCCGCTGCTGCTCCACATCGAGAGGAATCAGCTGAGGTGGCTCGGGCATCTTTTTCGGATGCCTCCTGGACGCCTCCCTGGGGAGGTGTTCCAGGCATGTCCCCCCGGGAGGAGGCCCCGGGGAAGACCCAGGACACGCTGGAGGGACTATGTCTCTCGGCTGGCCTGGGAACGCCTCGGTGTTCTTCCCGAGGAGCTGGCCGAGGTGTCTGGGGAAAGGGAAGTTTGGGCTTCCCTGCTTAGACTGCTGCCTCCGCGACCCGGTCCCGGATAAAGCGGAAGAAGACGAGACGAGACGAGACGAGATGGTAGAGCCTCTGATATCCACTGAAAGATGTCTGGATGGGTGTAGTGCATCTAAACAATGTTGCTAATCCCTTCATGGCTACCGTTTATCCTTATTTGGAAGGGACACTTCCAGGCATGCATCATATTCCAAAGCATCATCACTGAATGATTCCAGGAACCTGCCAATGAAGTTTGAGTTTTATTGGCCTGTACATTGTCTGAACCTCAACCCTATGAAGCATCCTTGGAGTAAGTGGACAATTACTCACAGCAAGACTGCCACTAAATTTGCAGCAACTGCACTGTGCAGTCCTTTCTGCATGATTCTTGCTCAGTGTATCCAGCCTGTTGTAAACTGCATGCCGAGGCAAATTAATTCTGTTCTAAAGACCAAAAGAGGCACAACATGCTACTAGATAGGCATACCTAATACTATTACCTAAACCGGCAATCTTTATCTTCTTCAATTTAGATGGTAAGAGGGTGGCATGGTGGTGTTGTGGTTAGCACTGGCGCCTCACAGCAAGAAGGTCCTGGGTTTGAGCCCAGCGGCCGACGAAGGCCTTTCTGTGTGGAGTTTGCATGTTCTCCCCGTGTCCGCGTGAGTTTCCCCCAAAGGCATGCAGGTTAGGCTAATTGGTGGCGCTAAATTGACTGTAGGTGTGAATGTGAGTGTGAATGGTTGTCTGTGTCTATGTGTCAGCCCTGCGATGACCTGGCCACTTGTCCAGGGTGTACCCCGCCTCTCCCCCATAGTCAGCAGGGATAGGCTCCAGCTTGCCTGCGACCCTGTAGGACAGGATAAGTGGCTACAGATGATGGATGGATGGATGGATGAATTTAGATGATAAGACTGTGGATTAGAACAGTTCTTTTAGCATGTTCTAGGTGTGATTATGAATACTGATATTATTAAGGTGTAACTTCACCCGCAGCACCCCCTGAGCCTAAATTTTAATATAAATTTCATCACGTAGATAACTCTGAAATGGTTGACTCTACGTCAGCATCGGCCTTGCAAAATTCAGGATGACTGTAAACATTAAATGGCATGTTGAGCCATTTTCAATCTACAAAATGCTGACTATTATAGATTTGCTAAGATATTAAATATTAACACCAGTATTATTGTGTTTAATCACAGTATATGGTCAGTACACAGTCATATCATTTAGTTTACAGCTCAAAAAATTTGTTTAAGTGTGCAGTACCTCTTTAATAAATGCTCTTTGTTGTCTTCAGTTCCCAGAATGTGGATTCTTCGGTATGTATGACAAGATCTTGCTCTTTCGCCATGACCTGAACACTGACAACATTCTGCAGCGACTTACGGCAGCAGAGGATATCCATGAGGGAGACCTGATTGAGGTGGTCCTTTCAGGTAAGTTCTGGGCTTTTTACCTTCATCTTTGAAAGCCTTGCCAAGGGTGTTTTTGGAGAAACTGCAGAAATCCTGTTTCATGTTTGTCAAACAGATGGTCAGTGCTAGTGAGGGTGATATAGAACTGACTAGTGTTAAATGGAGTACAATTCTGACACTGCTGGACTGTGCTGGCACTGGCACACAACATTCTTTGTCAATAAAAGTTTAGTTATCTTTGAATAATTGCAAACAGGATAGAGCCCTTAAGAGGCTACCATTCACAATCGGTTTCAGATGAGCACTAAGTTAATGCCAAACACCATTGTGTTGAGAAAATTCAAGTTAAACACATAAACTCAAGGGTTTCTCTTCTTTCAATGGACAAGGAGGGTGACATACTGGCCCATATTGTTTAAAAAATAGTCTACTATAGCACTTTGTCAAAATAAGTGAGTATCAAATCATAAAAGCAGCGTAGGAAAAAATGGCTTTTGAATTTACAGTCAGCTTCTGGTTTTGGGGGAAGGTTTATGGGCTGTTCCTGTCCTGAATGACTTTTGCATCCTGCACTGTAA
This sequence comes from Neoarius graeffei, assembly GCF_027579695.1. Taxonomy (NCBI): domain Eukaryota; kingdom Metazoa; phylum Chordata; class Actinopteri; order Siluriformes; family Ariidae; genus Neoarius; species Neoarius graeffei. The sequence continues at coordinate 56,174,052 of NC_083579.1, forward strand.
GTGCTGCTCTGTGAGCGCTGATTTTCCTGTCATTTGTATCATCTCCACAGGGGAGTAATACAGCACACCTGCCTCACACATCCTCCTCGCACACTGGATTTCACACACAAATGCCAAGCAGAAATTAGTGTCATATTTTGGCACTCGTGCTTGACTAGTATTGTCCTGCAATAGCACCAAAACTCTCAGCAGTATCTTTCCATTCCTAATAGAGGAAACTCAGTGCATGCTGAATGCATGGCACTTTCAACGTATCATACCGTAGCACGATATTTTGAACAGACACATTTCACAACCCTTCATTATTTCTGTCCGGACAGTCTCCTGTCCAGCAACGTTTGTGGTAATCAAAGATCTCTGAAGGAAAATAGGCCACACAGTGCGGAGAGACAGGAGGGCAGCTTTAACTTGGCGTTCAGCTCAAAGGCACGGGCTTGTTTTTATTACAGTAAGCGACGGTAGTGGTTCTGCTGTGAAGTGCCGCAGGGATATGAGAGCTGCAGGACTTGAGTGTTCCGGCCCCACAGGAGGTCTACCAATGCCCAGTTTCATTCGAGATAGCACATCTACAGTGTACACCACAGCTGATTCTGTCTTGATCCTATCCTTTTAAGTGAGTTCAACTATCCAGCAGTATGTTTTGGGATGACTTATATTTCAATAAATGTGCTTTTCTAACACATCTATTAAAGAAAAGAAAATTAAACAGAAAAAAGTGTCCTGTATTGCATAACTATTGATGTTTATTTTGTAGGGTTTAGGGGATATGGGGATATAGGGTCTCTAGCTTTTTTAATCTTTAAATAAATCTCAAGCATGCAGGCAATTATCACAGGAAACTTTCAGCAACTGAAATTATTCTGGTCGGTGAATTTGGAGCCTATCCCGGGAACACTGTGCGTGAGGAACAGTGCAGGAACATACCCTAAGTGGGGCACCATGCACACACACACATCTGGGGCAATTTATCTTAAGCCCGGCGCACACGGGTGATTTTTCTGCAGCTTGGTTGTGCAACTTTTTGATGCAAGCGAAAAATTGCTTCGTATGCGGATATTTGCGATGGCGATTTTTTTTGTTGCTTACGACAGACCGCAGGTATCAAACATGCTTGATATTCTGTGACAAAAAATTGCCAGTTGCTGACTTGTTGCAGAGATATCGCCATGTGTGCGTATCTTTGCGATAACGAAGCAATCACCTCCAAAGGCTAAGCCAATCCTTGCCCGCGAAGTAGTCATGCGATTTCCACGTCACTTGCATCCCCCTTCCCAAATCGCCCACTGGTCGCAGATAACGTGCACATGCAGCTACCCAAGAGGGGAAAGTTGCGTTCAAAAATCGCAATACGCTTGCGACAAGAAGTCACCGGTGTGCACCAGGCTTTAGCCAGTCCACCTACTGTCATGTTTTTGGGAGGTGGGAGAACACCGGAGAACCCTGCAGAAACCCACACAATGCAATGCAACCCACTGCGGCTCCCACCACGGTCAACTATTTTGATATATTTTCCTGAACTGAGAAAAGAATGGAAAAACTGTTTACTTGACACTCACTTATAATTAAAGTCTAGTGGAAGTTCAGATTAGGTCAAAATATTCCTTTATTATCTCTGATATTGCTGGGTTATCCACGCTTTATTTTCCACACTATTTGCCATTGTGTGTTGGCACATTTAGGTGCTTTTGTGAGCATTTGATGACTGCTTGGATGTTTGGATCATGGTTTTACATAATGTAGGCTGTGGTGTTTTCATGAATGCCTCATTATGAGTTTGTGCCAATGCTCTGTACTGCTGCCTGGCATGTGACTCGCTGGCAGCTCCAGCGTTCAGCTTTATGCCTTTGATCCATGAAGAGGAGCTCACTCATGCAGGGCTCATATTATCAAGCTAAAGAACCATTGTCTCTTTTTGAATCTCTTCCCAAATGTGTGGCAGCCAAAAGAAATTTCTAAAAACTATAACTCATTCTGTGACTTTCATTAATCAACCCAAGTACAAATTTTATATGAGTGTTACAGTATAGAATGGTAAAAGATGGAGCAAAAAGAAAATGGAAACATTTTTAATATATTTCATGTACACACAAACGGACGTGTAGAGTTTCTTTATGAAAAACTACGCACTGTATAAATTTAATTGGCTATAGAGATATTAGTCTGAAGAATGGTGCATTGCACCAGATTGTTCCTGGCTCTCTATCTGCCAGGAAACCGCTCCCAACTGCCATCAGGTTTTTACATTTTTCCAATCAGCTGCTTCTTTATCACTGATGAGTGATCCAGATGAGAAGACTTTTATCTGAAGAATAGGCATTTGATGTCACTTTCCGCTACCACAGTAATTCCATTTGTACAGTTATTCCATTTATATGGAAGATGCATGTGTATATCATCAGTGTTCACTCCTCCATGCCTCAGTGTTGGAACTTAAAGAAAGAATATGAGATAGTCACATGTGTCAGAGACATTACAACAAGGAGGCCATTCCTGTTCAACTTTACCAGATTTAATCTGCCTCCATCTCTGTAGTTGGTTTGTGTTCATCAGTGCTGTACAGATGGTTGAGCAAAGGTCCTTGAAAACATTATGTCTCTCCCTCACATGCGTTCCTCTTCTGTAGGTTTGTATAGATCTAGAGTACAATGTGAAGGTTGGTTATGGACCTCAGCCAGTTACTGCAGCTTTATACTCCGCGTATACTGTACACTTGGATCTTTGTCCAGTTATTTCCTCATTGCTGGTGTTCATTAATTTCTGTCCGATCATCCCAGAATTATGGCACTAGGGGAACAGCTCCTCCAGTTTGCGTTTTTGTTCCCTGTTTAGTTAGTACTTAAATAATAGTGCTGTAAAAGTTGTATCTTAAAAGCAGTTTAGTGTGTTATGAGGCTTAACCTCTGTCCAGGAAGTCACCCTCAAACTTGGAGTCATTTAATCAGGTTCTGATATATACCTGATGGATGAATCAACCAGATGACTTCACTATTGTCTAATCACTAGGGAGTGTTTTCAGTGCTGTAAAATGCATCAACACAGTGCTCTGACTCACCGCTGAATCACATCTGTGAATCACTTTCCCTGACTCAGACTAGTGTTTTACTGTATTGTTTGTGGTTTAGTCTTTAGCAGTCTTGCACAAGTAGGGCTTTTGAATTTGTTTTTATTTTATTTATAATATCAGTAAAAATATTTACACTTACGTATGTAGGACAGGTTTATCAAATAAATGTGTAATATTCAACATTTAATCACTTAAATGCACTTCTATTTACTATTTTGATCAAGAGTTTAAGATAAAAAAAAAATGATGTTGGGTTTTGTCATATATGGGTTTAGTTGAAGCTGATTTGCATTTTCTTAATCAGACTGAATTTATAAAATTACCGAAATACCTCAAAATACTTGTATGTTTAAATACATTATTGGAATTTACTGGCATGTGACTTTCTCCTCTGATATTCCTACCATTAATATTTAAATTAGTGCTGTCAAGCGATTAAAATATTTAATCGCGATTAATGTCGCGACTGTCATAGTTAACTCGCGATTAATCGCAATTTAATCGCACATTTTTGTCACATGAAAAACCATTGTAATTCTCTTATCAGCATAAAAAAGTGAATGGGCTTGCTTTGTACCAATGTTTTTTTTTTTTTTTTAATTGCAGAGCATAACACGTCTTGTCACAGCCACTGACATCCATAACTTCCATATTAGATGAGAAAACCAAGGGATGAAAAATAAAGTGCATATCACTGTGAAAATAAAAAAATGTTTTATTTTACTCTTCATTAGTTTCTTTTGAAGAGAAGTATTTGCCATAAAAGACGAAAAAAACATAACAAAAATAAAAACATTCATCATACGTTCAAAAACGTTCATCATAGTGTGGCACTGTATTCTCTAATTCTCACTGCTTATAACTCTACACCTACCCGGTGGAGATGAGCTTGAAGACTGAAGGAACAGTATTGAAAAGTATTTTTCCAGTCTCACCTGTGAAAGGTAATCCCATGTGATCTCGTTTGGACAGTAAACCTGTTGGTACAGTTAAACGCAGCACATGAATGAGGCATCTTTATTCTCGGCTACTGTCTAGACGCTATACCAGAGACGGCTGAAGAATCTCCACTTTGCCCCATCCAATATGGCGGCGAGGATGTTTATATGTCTATGCCTTTCTCCATCACTCACGCGTACTCTTATTGAAGCAGCGCGCGACAAGCCTCAACAGGAACTACAGGTGACTCGCAGGGCCAAATTAGAATTTGCGTTAACGGCACTATTTTTTTTAATCGCGTTAAATTGAGATCGCGTTAACGCGTTATTATCGCGTTAACTTTGACAGCACTAATTTAAATTAATTGTCAGAAATATTTTAATTAATTTTCACAATTTTCTCAGGTTTTTTGACTTACTGTTATTTATACAGTACTGAGTGTTAAATAATTTCTAATAATAATTATTATTTTCTATTTGTTTTCTTTTCTTTCATTTCATTTATGTATTGTTTTGTTTAATCTCTTCAGGGTTTCAAGTCCATCTTTTCGGTTGAGTTCAGTTTTAAGTTGCGTTTTAATTGCAGCTCAGGCTACAGTGGAAGACTTTCAGATCCGGCCTCATGCCCTCTATGTGCACTCATATAAGGCCCCTACCTTCTGTGACTACTGTGGGGAGATGCTGTGGGGTCTCGTTCGGCAGGGCCTCAAATGTGAAGGTAATGCACACTTCAGCGACAACTTAAGAATACTGCACTTTAAGAAATTCATGAATATTAACTGTATGAAAAGACAAACATGTACTAGAAAGTATCTGTATATAACTATTGATTACACACAAACTCTGCTGTATAATTACTGATTACGCAGAAATACACAAACTCATATGAGTGTTCATGTAATACATAAGAACAATGCTTTACACATGTGCACCATATGGGCCTCAGCACTGTAGTTGTCTGAACACCAAAGGCCAAATCAAGTGTTTTCCAGACACAGCACCAAACACACTGATTCAATGCCTCTGGCTCAGGCTAACGATGTCGTGCAGTGAGATGTCTCAATGCTGTGTTGGCTTCCCCTCTGCTCCATCCAGCCAGCCTTTGAAGCCCAATAGAGGGGCTTTTTGATTGGAGTACAATGTACCTTTGCCAAGTGTTGGATGTGGCCTTCAAAGTTTGCTGCTATAATATGCTTTGCTGATGGATACAGGCTGCCATATCAGACTTCATCAGTCATGCCAAGAGCTGCTTATTGTCTATAAATTTAATATAAGGGCCTAAATTTCACTAAAGCTTTATCTAAATGGTTTTGGATGTGATATGAGATCTCTCTTTTTTTCCTCCCCTAAGCTAGTCATCTGTTCCACTTCAAGTGAGATAGTGTTTATGGAGCTCTCTAGTGGACATTTAAAAGAACTGACAAAAAGGATACAATAATGTCTGCTTTCATCTAATTTCAGTTGAGTGGTATATCTGCCATGCATGTGTATGCTATGTTTGTGTATCAGGTTGTGGGCTGAATTATCACAAGCGATGCGCTTTTAAGATCCCCAACAACTGTAGTGGAGTCAGGAAGAGGCGCTTGTCCAATGTGTCTCTGCCAGGTCCATCACTGTCCGTCCCTCGGCCTCAACCAGCAGAAAATGCCGTGGTGACCCTGGAGGAGGTAAGGGGGGCTCAGCATGCTGCTTTTTTTTTCTTTTTTATATTCTCCCCCTTGCCCTTCATGGGTCATTTGTATTACGTTTATTACTTCCTCCACTTCTGTGTCTAATTTGTATACAGCAATAAATATAGATTTGTTTGTCCTGTGCACTTGAGAGGACTGTTTGATTCCAATCTGCTAATGTTTGAGCCTGAAGAGGAGGAGGACAGGATTAAAAACTCCATCCACTGTCCACTGAGTACCGTAAATCATACTGACTCTGTAGGGGAACCTCCCTAGGAATTATATTCCCCTGTTTCTAAGAAATGCAGTTTCCTACATTGCCTGTTTTGGTCCAGCCTAACAGAATGGCATCTATCTAGGATGTTAAAAACTACTATAGACATCATTATTATTATTATTATTATTATTATTTTAGGGCGGCACGGTGGTGTAGTGGTTAGCGCTGTCGCCTCACAGCAAGAATGTCTGGGCTCGAGCCTCGTGGCCAGCGAGGGCCTTTCTGTGTGGAGTTTGCATGTTCTCCCCGTGTCCGCGTGGGTTTCCTCCGGGTGCTCCGGTTTCCCCCACAGTCCAAAGACATGCAGGTTAGGTTAACTGGTGACTCTAAATTGACCGTAGGTGTGAATGTGAGTGTGAATGGTTGTCTGTGTCTATGTGTCAGCCCTGTGATGACCTGGCGACTTGTCCAGGGTGTACCCCGCCTTTCGCCCGTAGTCAGCTGGGATAGGCTCCAGCTTGCCTGTGACCCTGTAGAACAGGATAAAGCAGCTAGAGATAATGAGATGAGATTATTATTTTATACAATGCAATAAGCTGCCTTTTCAAGTCACTCAAGACGATATGGATATCCACAGATGATTATAAGTTTGCTTATAGTGGGTTGTTTGCTTATATACAGTGATGCTTGAAAGTTTGTGAAACCTTTAGAATTTTCTGTATTTCTGCATAAATATGACCTAAAACAATGCCAGATTTTCACACAAGTCCTAAAAATAGATCAAGAGAACCCAGTTAAACAAATAAGACAAAAATATTATATTTGGTCATTTATTTATTTAGGAAAATGATCCAATATTGCATATCTGTGAGTGGCAAAAGTATGTGAACCTTTGCTTTCAGTATCTGGTGTGACCCCCTTGTGCAGCAATAACTGCAGCTAAACATTTCCGGTAACTGTTGATCAGTCCTGCACACCGGCTTGGAGGAATTTTAGCCCATTCCTCTGTACAGAACAGCTTCAACTCTGGGATGTTGGTGGGTTTCCTCATATGAACTGCTCACTTCAGGTCCTTCCACAACATTTCGATTGGATTAAGGTCAGGACTTTGACTTGGCCATTCCAAAACATTAACTTTATTCTTCGTTAACCATTCTTTGGTAGAGCGACTTGTGTGTCTTGCTACATGACTCATCTTCTCTTGAGATTCAGTTCCTGGACGGATGTCCTGACATTTTCCTTTAGAATTCGCTGGAAAAATTCAGAATTCATTGTTCCATCAATGATGGCAAGCCGTCCTGGCCCAGATGCAGCAAAACAGGCCCAAACCATGATACTACCACCACCATGTTTCACAGATGGGATAAGGTTCTTATGCTGGAATGCAGTGTTTTCCTTTCTCCAAACATAACGCTTCTCATTTAAACTAAAAAGTTCTATTTTGGTCTCATCCGTCCACAAAACATTTTTCCAATAGCCTTCTGGCTTGTCCACGTGATCTTTAGCAAACTGCAGACGAGCAGCAATGTTCTTTTTGGAGAGCAGTGACTTTCTCCTTGCAACCCTGCCATGCACACCATTGTTGTTCAGTGTTCTCCTGATGGTGAGCTCATGAACGTTAACATTAACCAATGTGAGAGAGGCCTTCAGTTGCTTAGAAGTTACCCTGGGGTCCTTTGTGACCTCGGCGACTATTACATGCCTTGCTCTTAGGCCCTGTCCACACGGCAACGGATTCAGGTGACTCCGATACAATTGCTTATCGTTTAGGCCTGGCGTCCACACGGCACCAGCGTTTTGGGTGCCCAAAACGCAATCTTTTTGAGAACGGGTTCCAGAGTGGAAAGATCTGGCAACGTTGCCGTTGTGAAGTCGTCTGGATGAGTAGAACGGATTTGTTTACGATGACGTCACAACCACATGACTGTGAGTGCTTCACGCCGGGTAGAAGTGTAACGAATATCACCAGGAAAAAGCCTTACAGAGCAGTAGTGAGAGTGAAACACGAGCTTGGATATTATTATTATTATTATTATTATTATTATGTTCAGTGTTAGTTCACAGTAGTAATGCAAGAAGCAGAATAGTGACAGTAATAGTGAAGCAAAAACATGCAATTGTACAAACACTGCAGCTCTACAGCAAAATATTCATTTATGAAATGGTCTGATTCTTAACACCAGTAGTGCCAATAATGTTCTCATTGCGATGCGAGTTGTCAACAAATCCTATAACTTGGTTCATGAAACGCGCTTACAAAATATTTTCACTGTGAATATTTATTGTGTAATGGTGCAATCCCGCCAGCAAAAATAGGGGAAAAAAGGAGCGATCTCACCTCTTCAGATGTTGATTTAAGTCCGACAATACATTCCTCAAAAAGGGCGTAGAGGAACAAATTAATCCAATTTATTCCGGACCATTAAAGACGCCGCCTTCCGCGTAGAATCATACGTCATCCTCGCCGCCATATTAGAGAGGTCAAAGCGGAGAATAAAGATTAGCTGCGTTTAACTGTACCAACAGGTTTACCGTCCAAACGAGATCACATGGGATTACCTTTCACAGGTGAAAAACAACAAATTAATCCATCGTGTATCATTCAATTTATTCCGGGCCATTGAAGACGCCGCCTTCCGCGTAGAATCATACGTCATCCTCGCCGCCATTTTGGATAGGTCAAAGCGGAGAATAAAGATTAGCTGCGTTTAACTGTACCAACAGGTTTTCTGTCCAAACGAGATCACATGGGATTACCTTTCACAGGTGAGACTGGAAAAATACTTTTCATTGTATTTGGTCATTATAATGTAATTTTACAAACAGATTTTCCTGACTTTGTGGCTAATATGAAGTCTCGTGCATAATAGTTTATGCGCATGCGTCGTTACTTCTTCTATTGTTCTGGTGTCTCCGAAGGGACCGTCTTACAGCGCCCCTAGAGGTGAGGCATGTGTATTGCATCGTTTTCAGCAAGCGTTGCGTTGCCATATGGACCTGATATTTTACTGATTGTTGCCCATTTGGACGCAATATATTTTTAAATAACATCTCGTTGCCGTTGTCGTGTGGATGTAGCCTTAGAGTGATCTTTGTTGGTCGACCACTCCTGGGGAGGGTAACAATGGTCTTGAATTTCCTCCATTTGTACACAATCTGTCTGACTGTGGATTGGTGGAGTCCAAACTCTTTAGAGATGGTTTTGTCACCTTTTCCAGCCTGATGAGCATCAACAACGCTTTTTCTGAGGTCCTCAGAAATCTTCTTTGTTCGTGCCATGATACACTTCCACAAACGTGTTGTGAAGATCAGCCTTTGATAGACCCATCTCATTTCATCATCTCTAGCTGCTTTATCCTGTTCTACAGGGTCGCAGGCAAGCTGGAGCCTATCCCAGCTGACTACGGGCGAAAGCTGGCGTACACCCTGGACAAGTCGCCAGGTCATCACAGGGCTGACACATAGACACAGACAACCATTCACACTCACATTCACACCTACGGTCAATTTAGAATCACCAGTTAACCTAACCTGCATGTCTTTGGACTGTGGGGGAAACCGGAGCACCCGGAGGAAACCCACGCGGACACGGGGAGAACATGCAAACTCCACACAGAAAGGCCCTCGCCGGCCACGGGGCTCGAACCCGGACCTTCTTGCTGTGAGGCGACAGCGCTAACCACTACACCACCGTGCTGCCCTTTGATAGATCCCTGTTCTTTAAATAAAACAGGGTGCCCACTCACACCTGATTGTCATCCCATTGATTGAAAACACCTGACTCTAATTTCACCTTCAAATTAACTGCTAATCCTTGAGGTTCACATACTTTTGCCACTCACAGATATGTAATATTGGATCATTTTCCTCAATAAATAAATGACCAAGTATAATATTTTTGTCTCATTTGTTTAACTGGGTTCTCTTTATCTCCTTTAAGGACTTGTGTGAAAATCTGATGATGTTTTAGGTCATATTTATTCAGAAATGTAGAAAATTCTAAAGGGTTCACAAACGTTCAAGCACCACTGTTCATAGTTTGAGTATAAGGTTGCTCAGCTGTTCTTTCTTAACCCTTGTATGGTGTTCCCGTTTTCATTTTTTATCAAAGGAACAATGATAATTTTTTTTTCAAACTCAGACTTATTGGCCTTGGCTCATTTTCTGTGAAGAACATATATCAGAACACATTTTCGATGACCACACACTGTAACACCCCCCCCCCCCCCCCCCCCCCCCCCCCCCCCACACACACACACACACACACATTTATTTTACGTACAGGATGTTCGGGTCCACTGGACCCGGGGCTAATAAAAATGTGTACCTTCACTCTGTCCTCCTCCTGTCTGGGCCTGCTATTAGTGTGTGTGTGTGTGTGTGTTTTGTGTTTCTGCCCCTGCCGTTCAAGCACCGACACCTGTCTGCTCTCACATTCCTACACATTTTACCCTCTGTCTTGCGGGAACCAAGACAGAAGTTCCCATAAACTGGGGGCAGGGCACAATAAATATAGTTTTTCCAATGTGGCTCCTTATCAAAACTGATCAAGATAGCCAAAAGATTCTCTGCTCAGATGGACTTGCAAATGATTTTGGAAGAGAGAGAAGCTTTTGATGATGATGTCGAGGAAGACATTTCAGAACGTGAGGATCACATTTCTGAAAATTCAGAGTCTGACAGTGACTTTGAAGAAGAGGATGAGATGGAGCATCAGCCAGTCCCAAAACGAAGACGAGCATTGGGATGATGTGTTGTATAGACTGACATGGTTACTGTATGTGTTCAGCTTGTGTTGTGTAAACTGAACTGAATGGGTTAAATTTCTAATGAAATTCAAAGAAATAAAAATCAGTTGTTATGAAAAATCTTGCTTCATTTGTAAATTTGAAGATAAACATCTTTTTTTCCACTCATATCTTGACTGTAATTGATTTTCTTTTTGTAAAATTACATTTTATTAAAAAACAAACAAAAAATGAGTAGCACTTTTTTGTTTAAATAAATGTAATCTAACAAAGGTAAAGGGCAAATATTAACCATATATGCTGTTTATGTTGCTTGTAATTGGGGTGAAGGAAACATCTGTTAAGTATTTAATGTAAAATTGTTTGTGTTGAATTTAAAGCACCAAAATGCAGCGGGTCCACCAGACCCACGAACACTGGCTGAGTAACAAAAATACGAACACCACACAAGGGTTAAGAGCCTAAATCATGCATGTTAAGCTCCCCGGAGAATAAAAAATGCGTCATTCATTAGTGTTGGTCCCTCAGTGAACAGTGTACAAAGGTTGCAAACCTGGATGAATTGAACTTCGTTAAACCAGATCAGAGGTTGACCTTTTGTTCATCATGTCCAAGTAGAGCACAACAGAGACTGTCCTAGGTTCACTGAAAACTGCAGGAGACAGACATGTGTGTGACTTGTTTGACAGGAATGGTGGAACACAGTGACAGTTTGACTGGCCTGCAAAATCACTGGAGTTCAATTGTAAACTTGTAGGATTGTTTGGAATAGTAAATGACCTGCACAGCCAGTCATTGCAAGAGTGAACTAAAATTGAGAGGATTTACAGGTTTGATTTGTGCTACCACCAGTGAAAGACATAACACATGCCGCAGATAGAATGAAGAACTCCAAGCCTGTTGTAACTGGCTGCTACTCAAACATTGTGCAACTATTTATGTGGCATTTATCCAGTGCTGAGTATGTTCCTTTGCATTCAGCCACCAGAAAGTTCACTGAAAATGGAATTAAGTAAATCAAATCAAGCCTCTGCGGATTCTTTGTCTGGGCGCAATAAACACAGAACACTGTATGTGGAGAGCACTTGGTTGAGTCAGGTTTTATTAAAGCTGTGTGGTCTGTTTTGAAGCAGCAAAGTCAGAACATGAATACAAGTTGAAAGACTTTGTCTTTGGAGTTTTACTCATTTACTGTTTCCTGTGAATGTGACAAAGTTCAGCCATGTCATTTAAAACATCTGTTGAGGAAACACCCTGTAACAGTTAACCATCCATCATGTCTCAGTTTATATAGATTCCTTGTCTAATTCCCTCTTTCTTCTGTGGGACATCCAGCAACAGCGTCCCCATCAGGAAGCAGGGAAGCGGATTCCATCCTGGAGTGGTCGACCTATCTGGATGGAGAAGATGGTGCTGGGAAGGGTAAAAGTGCCACACACTTTTGTCATTCACACGTACACGCGCCCCACCATCTGCCAGTACTGCAAACGCCTGCTCAAAGGTCTGTTCCGCCAGGGCATGCAGTGCAAGGGTGAGTCTCTCCTTCTGCCTTCTGGGAATATGCATGTAAACCAAGATTATTGAGAAAATAATGCACTAAGTATATGTATTATTTATTGTTTCTGTTAGATTGCAAATTTAACTGCCACAAGCGATGTGCATCTAAGGTACCAAAAGACTGTCTTGGGGAAGTCGTCTTCAATGGAGGTACAAAGTAATTGTTTTTAGTGGTTTATCAGTTCAATGCTTTATGTCCAGCGAGTGTTCATGTCACATCATCTGTATGTCTTCTGTCAGAGCCGGCCAGTCCAGCTCCGGATTCAGACACCACTATGGAGGTGGATATCAGTGATGTCAACAGTGACAGCAGCAGAGGCCAGGATGACTCTGAAGAACCCTCTACTCCTGAGGACAAGATCTTTCGGGACTATCCATTCTCAGACCAGGAGAAAGATGAGGAGCCTGTAAAAGCTCCTCAGATCAGGTATGTCGGTACTGATTTGCATGAGAATGAGTCATTCTCTTACCTATCTGCATGTAGAACCCTTGCATTTATTAATGGTTTAGCTGTGCAGCATCTGCTGCAGTTTATTCAGCCTTTTAAATAAGGAAAAGATCGTTCTGTTGTAATATGAGAGTGATCAAAATGACATTTCTAGTAATACTTCTGTTTTCCTGTGCCTCTCAGTGAGTTACAGAAATCTTTACAGTTTTAATGTGTAAGAACCTGTGATGAGTGTTACTCATTTCCTCTAACACTTCTTGTCTTTCTTTAGCCCATCCACTAGCACTAATATCCCGTTGATGCGTGTAGTGCAGTCCATTAAGCACACCAAGAGAAGAAGTTCCACTGTGGTCAGGGAGGGATGGATGGTGCACTACACCAGCAGAGACAACCTTGTAAGATCCTCCAGCAACTTCTGCTTTTATTTATAGCTTAGGTCACACCAATTTAATTAGTTGGTTCTTGGATTTTTTCAGGAAAAATATGAAGCAAGCGAGCGAAATAAAAATAAAATAAAAAAAATGCTCTGATGGTAAAATTAGCGGTGGAAATAGAGGACTTTCATAATAGAGAAACAAAACAAAGACAATACATTATTGTTACACATTTCATATGGCTCTTTTAATAGCTTATCTCAGTGGTTCTCAACCTTTTTGGGGTCCTGGACCCCCTGCATATTTTTGATCGACCCTGAGGACCCCTCCCACCCGATCTGGAGGCTAGGGTGCAATTTGATAGAAACAGCAGAAACTGCATTTTAAATTGCATTATGGCATTTATTCACTCTATTCACAACACAACAGCATAGTTTCCAGAAATATGTAACAAAACAGGATATTTATGGCATAAATATCCTATCTGCATAAATTTTATGCAGCATGTTCTGAACATTATGTAACAAAACAGAACTTTTATATTGTAGCTTTCAGAAATATGAATGTAATGAAACAGATTTCATCTTCTGAACATTATATAACAAAACAGAACTTTTATGTAGTAGCTTTAAGAAATATGAATGTAATGAAACAGATTTTTTATGCACTCTTCAAGAACAAAAATAAACATAAGTATGAAATCTCAATGAATATAATATATAATTAAGCAATAATATAATATAATAATTATGTAACTAAGTCTTGGTTTTATCTGTAGAGGCAGATGGTGTGTGTGTTATCAAAGCAAAGCATCCTCACTTCTGTTTTTGTGTCACTTGGGTGTGGTGTAGTGAGGTTTGTAACATTAGCTTAATTTTGAGCGCCAACCGGAACCTTGCAAGTTAATGAGTTTTGCCACATCAGCTTCCTGAAAATATTTTTATATATCTTATATTTTATATATTATACAACTCTGTAGTTTAGCTAGATAAAGGTCTCAGTCACATTTGAACAAAAATTTTTTTTTTAAGATATTTTATTTTCACGGACCCCTTGCAATTACACCACGGACCACTAGGGGTCCGCGGACCCCCGGTTGAGAATCACTGGCTTATCTTATTTCCACCCATATGCATTAAGGATAATTGAAAATAAAAGTCTGAAACAACAGTCTTCATTTTTAGGCTACTTCTGATGGCTAAATACTTCGAATGATTTTTTGTTTGCCCCTCACATCAATCAGTGAAATATATAAATCAAACCCACCTCCACAGAGTTGTTGTCCAAGTTGGCACATCGCAGGGTAACAAGCTCACGGCATCTTGAGTACAACTGTGCAAAGTTTTCCTCCTCTTGAATTTCGGCACACCTGTCAAAGATTTTACGCTTCTGTTCACTGAATATCCTAACAATCACAAACACAGGCTTTGCAGGACTCCCCTCCGCAGGCATGTTTCTTCCACAAGTCTTTATCTAAAGTGAAAGGGGCGATTTGATTGGTTTTCCATGTCACATGACCTCAACCTGCAGTCTTCAGTATTTTGAACCATCAGCCACGATGTTTTTCTGTTGGTGGGAGTTTGATTTCGATTTTTTTTTTTATTTTGCATTTTCTTCAAGTGGGGCGGCACGGTGGTGTAGTGGTTAGCGCTGTCGCCTCACAGCAAGAAGGTCCGGGTTCGAGCCCTGTGGCCGGCGAGGGCCTTTCTGTGCGGAGTTTGCATGTTCTCCCCGTGTCCGCGTGGGTTTCCTCCGGGTGCTCCGGTTTCCCCCACAGTCCAAAGACATGCAGTTAGGTTAACTGGTGACTCTAAATTGACCGTAGGTGCGAATGTGAGTGTGAATGGTTGTCTGTGTCTATGTGTCAGCCCTGTGATGACCTGGCGACTTGTCCAGGGTGTACCCCGCCTTTCGCCCGTAGTCAGCTGGGATAGGCTCCAGCTTGCCTGCGACCCTGTAGAAGGATAAAGCGGCTAGAGATAATGAGATGAGAATGAGATTTTCTTCAAGCGGCGATTCCAAGAACCAACTAATCGAATTGGTGTAGCCTTAATAAATGGAATACAGATTGCTTCTGTTTAACACAACTGTAGGATCTGTTTGCTGAATGCAAATCAGGACTTTTCTCAGTAGGTATACAATGAATGGTTGAGTCCCATTATACACTCACTTAACACTTTATTAGTAAACCGTTGGGATGTGGTAGAATGGGAGATTTGCAGCATGACTGTGCACCTGAAAAATCTGCTGAAATTGTATGATGCATTTAAATCAATATGGACCATGAATTTGAAAGCAATGTTTCCAACATTTAGTGGAATCCATGCCACAAAGAATTGAGGCTGTTCTGAGAGCAAATGGAGGCTGTACCCAGTATTGGTATAGTGTTCCTAATAAAGTGCTATGTGTGTGTATGTACCTATATCTGTTTGTCTGTCTATCTATGTAACTATCTACAGTACCAGTCAAATATTTGGACACACTTATTACTATGAATGTATGTGTGTCCTTACTTTTGACTGGTACTGTATATATGTATACATATATATATTTAACAGTTATTCCATGAAATCAAGTCGTACATGAACTAATAGCTGACGAGGCTATAAGCCATGTATGATGAGATTGAGTGGAATAATTGCTTTATTATATCCACATTCATTGGATTTTGAGAAATGGAGCATTTTTATTTTTTGCAAATTACTTTTGGTGAAGTAGCTTCATCTCATACTGAAAAAAATGAGAAAAATCCAATCTTTATTTGAAATAAATGTTTTCAGAGAGCGTGTGAAAGTGTGTGTGTGTGTGAGAGAGAGAGAGAGAGAGAGAGAGACAGAGAGAGAGACGTTAGATTATAGATAGATCTGATAACAAATTGTTAATAGTTACTATAAAATTTCCTCAGAGAAAGAGACACTATTGGAGGCTGGACAGCAAAAGCCTGACTTTGTTTCAGAATGACACAGGAGCCAAGTTCTACAAGGTAAGAGACTCATTTGTAAGGAAATGTTTTAGTTGTGATTACTATAATCATTACAGGATAACTGTAGAAGCCACAGTTCTAATTAATTGCTCAATTTCCACTTAGATCAGTGTGATAGAAACGTTGGCCTTTCTGAATAGAAATTAGGTCAGTGGCCCTTCAAATGTCCCCTCCCCCGCTGATCTGGTTTCCCTTTATGAGAGGCAGAATTTCTCTGTGGTCAGAGTGGAAGAGCTGTCAAATAAAACACTTCAGAGCTAGTCATAGTGCATCTAAGGTCATTCTGACACCTCAGATGATTCTTGCAGAAAAGGTTAATGAACTATAGAACTGTGATAATGTAAAATGTCAGTGTTACATGTGAATTGTTCAGTGAGAACTTGTAATGTATTATCTGAATAGATTTATGATACTGTGCTATAGTGACCTTTGTATTTTTTAAACAAATGATAAACAAAAATGATC
Organism: Neoarius graeffei; assembly: GCF_027579695.1. Taxonomy (NCBI): domain Eukaryota; kingdom Metazoa; phylum Chordata; class Actinopteri; order Siluriformes; family Ariidae; genus Neoarius; species Neoarius graeffei. The sequence goes on from NC_083579.1 coordinate 56,190,516, forward strand.
CTAAATTTAATTTAAAAAAAAGTTAAATGTGTGCTCTGGAACTTAGAAACTGACAAGATTATTTGATTAGAAATTTAATGTATTTGAAATATATACAAATATACAAATTATATAAAAGAATTTTAAATGTAATTTTTTTTCTGTATTGAAATTACTAAAGGGTAAGTTTTGTCTTTTAAACCATTAAAGTTACAGAAAGTTTTAAATTAAAGTTACAAATTATGATTTTCAGAGTTAAAAAAAAATCTGAACCCTAAATAAACATCTCATCTCATCTCATTATCTCTAGCCGCTTTATCCTTCTACAGGGTCGCAGGCAAGCTGGAGCCTATCCCAGCTGACTACGGGCGAAAGGCGGGGTACACCCTGGACAAGTCGCCAGGTCATCACAGGGCTGACACATAGACACAGACAACCATTCACACTCACATTCACACCTATGGTCAATTTAGAGTCACCAGTTAACCTAACCTGCATGTCTTTGGACTGTGGGGGAAACCGGAGCACCCGGAGGAAACCCACGCGGACACGGGGAGAACATGCAAACTCCACACAGAAAGGCCCTCGCCGGCCCCGGGGCTCGAACCCAGGACCTTCTTGCTGTGAGGCGACAGCGCTAACCACTACACCACCGTGCCGCCCCTAAATAAACATCTAAAAAAATAAGTTTTATAATAGTTTATTTTTGTCTTTTTCTTTTATTTTGAAGTGTATAGAATTCACAATTTTGTATATATACAGTTGGGTCCATAAATATTTAGACAGAGGCAACATTTTTCTAATTTTGGTTCTGTACATTACCACAATGAATTTTTTTGAACAAAATAAACAAAACAATTCAGATGCAGTTGAAGTTCAGACTTTCAGCTTTAATTCAGTGGGTTGAACAAAATGATTGCATAAAAATGTGAGGAACTAAACCTTTTTTTAAAACACAATCCCTTCATTTCAGGGGCTCAAAAGTAATTGGACAAATTTAAATAATTGTAAATTAAATGTTCATTTCTAATACTTGGTTGAAAACCCTTTGCTGGCAATGACTGCCTGAAGTCTTGAACTCATGGACATCACCAGACGCTGTGTTTCCTCCTTTTTAATGCTCTGCCAGGCCTTTACTGCAGCGGTTTTCAGTTGCTGTTTGTTTGTGGGCCTTTCTGTCTGAAGTTTAGTCTTTAACAAGTGAAATGCATGCTCAATTGGGTTGAGATCAGGTGACTGACTTGGCCATTCAAGAATATTCCACTTCTTTGCTTTAATAAACTCCTGGGTTGCTTTGGCTTTATGTTTTGGGTCATTGTCCATCTGTATTATGAAACGCCGACCAATCAGTTTGGCTGGATTTGAGCACACAGTATGTCTCTGAATACCTCAGAATTCATCTGGCTGCTTCTGTCCTGTGTCACATCATCAATAAACACTAGTGACCCAGTGCCACTGGCAGCCATGCATGCCCAAGTCATCACACTGCCTCCGCCGTGTTTTACAGATGATGTGGTATGCTTTGGATCATGAGCTGTACCATGCCTTCGCCATACTTTTTTCTTTCCATCATTCTGGTAGAGGTTGAGCTTGGTTTCATCTGTCCAAAGAATGTTCTTCCAGAACTGTGCTGGCTTTTTTAGATTTTTTTTTAGCACAATCTAGCCTTTTTATTCTTGAGGCTTATGAGTGGCTTGCACCGTGCAGTGAACCCTCTGTATTTACTTTCATGCAGTCTTCTCTTTATGGTAGATTTGGATATTGATATGCCTACCTCCTGGAGAATGTTGTTCACTTGGTTGGCTGTTGTGAAGGGGTTTCTCTTCACCATGGAAATTATTCTGTGATCATCCACCACTGTTGTCTTCTGTGAGTGTCCAGGTCTTTTTGCATTGATGAGTTCACCAATGCTTTCTTTCTTTCTTTCTTTCTTTCTTTCTTTCTTTCTTTCTTTCTCAGGATGTACCAAACTGTAGATTTTACCACTCCTAATATTGTAGCAATTTCTTGGATGGGTTTTTTCTGTTTATGCAGCTTAAGGATGGCTTGTTTCACCTGCATGGAGAGCTCCTTTGACCGCATGTTTTCTTCACAGCAAAATCTTCCAAATGCAAGTACCACACCTCAAATCAACTCCAGGCCTTTTATCTGCTTAATTGAGAATGACATAATGAAGGAATTTCCCACACCTGCCCATGAAATAGCCTTTGAGTCAATTGTCCAATTACTTTTGGTCCCTTTAAAAACAGGGTGGCACATGTTAAGGAGCTGAAACTCCTAAACCCTTCATCCAATTTTAATGTGGATACCCTCAAATGAAAGCTGAAAGTCTGTACTTTATGTCCATGTCCATTATATAACTATAACTTGAATATGTTTCAGTAAACAGGTAAAAAAAAACAAAATTTGTGTCAGTGTCCAAATATATATGGACCTAACTGTAAGACCACGCCCATAGCATTATGTAGTTTTTTATGACACTGAAGAAGGCCGAAGGCCGAAATGTTTGTTGAGAATAAATTTTTAATAATGTTCAAAAGTTGGGTGTCAGAGTGAAATTTTTCTATTCTACATTATCTATATCTACACTGCTGGGACCCGTGGTATCCTCTGGATCCTTTTGGACAGACTGGTTGTTGTTGGCTGACAGAGACCTTTTACTCTACTTATATATATATATATATATATATATATATATATATATATATATATATATATATATATATATATAGGCTAAAAGTGAGGCATGAGGTATTCACAGGGAAAAGTAGATGCTTTCAGATTTTTTAAATCTCAAACCTCTAACCCATAATTTTGAATTATATGATTTGAAACATTGGCAAAACAAGTATAAAATACTTATTGTGGTGTGTGTGTGTGTGTGTGTGTGTGTGTGTGTGTGTGTGTGTGTGTGTGTGATTCAAATATATGAAATTCATGTTTAAAGACATTTGTCACCTCCCAATCTCCATGAATTCCTTGCTTTTCCGAGAGAAACAAGTTAATACTCTTGACTTTGGGTTTACAGTACTGCACTGTCATGTATATATAATTCTGCATACACACATGTACAGATATACAGACAGAGGTGAACAGTTGGGCATTACTATGTAAACTTAAGCTAAAGCTTTTAATATATAGTTGGATAAACTTTATATCAAAATCTTAGAAATCAAATCTGCTGCATTTAAACCTACACTTGTAAAGACAAACTTATAAGAGCCTTGGTAAAAGTTACTGAAATGTGAATGTGTGTGTTCATAGCTCCCTTGAACAGTCATTCCAGTAGTTTATCGTCCTGCTGACATATTTGACAGCATTTTTTCGCTAATTTGCTGATGTGCTGTATATTCAAACATCTGTAAAATAATTGTAAAACCATAATGCTGGTTAACTGTAACAAACCCCTGAAACCCACAGATGGACATTTAACACCACAACACCAGCAGAATAGAGCACGTTATGCACATGGTGTCTTCTTTCATTCTTTAATTTTGTGGGCAGCCCCCAGTCTACTTCTTGTGAGGGGACTCCAATGAGTCTCTTTCTGAAACACCAAGTGTAATTTTGCAAGTAAAATTCAAACCAGTAAAGCCCACACTTTAGTTCCGTGCACTATTACATCAGTTATGCCTTTTACTTTTTTAAGTAGCAAATAAGAAAACTTCATGCCATGGTATTTGACTTAATGTCTTCCTCATGAAGGGATGTGTGTATGTTGATCTCTGGGTCTGATTTGACTTTGTAACAAGGCCAGTCCTTTCATTTCATGCATACCTACGGTATATACACAGATAATATATTTTAGCACTATGTGTATCACATGTACAGTATACAATATAATGTACCTTTCTACAACATATCATAGCATTATAAAATGGATTATTATGTATATATACTACCCATGTACTACTTCTGTGCATGTTTCAGACTGAACTGGGATTCAGAGTATTCTCAGGTAAATTTATGACACATTTTGAGTTTATTCAGAAGAATATTGTGATATTATTAGTATACAACCATAATTTATCACACAAAAACTACAAGACATGTTTATATAAATGCTCCTCATCTACCTTTAAATGACACTTAATAGCTCTGATTGACAAGGAAGTGATGAACACCAGCCTTGCTATTCCTTTGAACACAATCTCTTAACCACAAGCAAAATAATTTGCTACTCTTCAGTGATAAGTTCTCTTTTTCACTGGTTAGTTTCATCAGACAAGGCAGGAAATATTTAGCAGCTGAAGCTGAATAAAAGAGGATCAAGATCTCTCTTACAAACACAAATGAAATGCTTGAGGAAATAGTATGGAGCACTTGCATGTGACGTCACAGCCGATCCAGATTGTGACAGATGCCATCTTGTCGGTCAAACGCCATATTTCCGCCTTCTACTTCTGCTTCTACTTCTACCTTTTCTTCTGGAAAACCCTACTATATACAATTCTACTACAACGGCTGCGGCTACAAGCTCTCCCTACCTGTGCACGTTTTTTATGTTTTTTGTGTGTATTTTTGCGTGTTGTTCGTCTGTACCGGACTTCAATATCCACTACAACCGTATGGACTTACTGGACATTGGTTTCCAGCAGAAAATGACGGTTTGTAGCGATTTCCATCGCATGCACAACATTCCGGACGAGAAAAAAAAAAAAACATTCCGGACGAGATAGCGAGACCAGCGGGGTCTCCGTGGATTGTTATCGGAAGCAAAGCGAAGGAGGCGGCGCCGGGACCGGAAGCAAAAGCGAGGCTGTAGAGCCGGCCTGTTGACTAAGCTCAGAAAACAGCTACTCAAATCTCCACTGCTAAGCCTCTATCTCTCCAACGCCAGATCCATGGTAAACAAAACGGAAGATTTGGAATTACAGCTGGAATTACCTTATTCTATTCTATTCTATTCTATTCTATTCTATAATCGGCTGGTCAGTGCAGTACTAGTAATACTTAAGTGACTTACCCATCCAATGAGGATTGTTATTTTCTTCTTTACAAGATGCCACATCTTAGGGGGGCTGACAAATCCTGAATTTCTGTACAGATAACTGTCCAGAGATTTATAAGCACGCAGTGCTTCACCACTGAACAGCGAGGGAAAGTTAATGAGGTAATTATACACGTCTGGGTATTCCGCTGGCAGTTCCATATCCACTGACACGGTCGTGAAAACTCCATCCGGTAAGCCATAAGGGTCACTAATCTGTAGCTCGTTTATTTTAGACATATATCTAGTTATCTGTTCATTAGAAAAATGAGCCGTGTAGTCCGTCGGTTGAAATTGATCCATTCTGTACACGAGTGCAGCAGTATTCAGCTGTGTTTTTTACCGACAAGATGGTGTCTGTGTACTTTCTGGTCACGTGACTGCAAGATCTCTATACTGGAACAAATTGTGCTTAAATAACAATCTAGGTAATATAATTAGATCTGACTATTTAATACACTCAGGAATAAGTGACTTAACTATATTTTACACCTAAAATTTAATTTACTTATTAACTTTCTTGGGACCAAGTATATTTCTGTTCTCTAGATATGGTAGTATATAGCAAACATGAACTCTAATTATATAATTGTTATTTAGTACATTTTTTTGCACAATAGTATACTTAGTAAATTTGGATAAACTTTCTATATACTTGATTTAAATTTTTTGGAATGTAGTCTTATAAAGAGCAAATATTTAGTGTATGAAGCAGCTCTTCCTAGCAGTTGTCTATTTCAGCCAAGGCCCTTTGTATTTTAGGTATTTCCTACCCCTACCAGGAACTCTGTTTTTCACACAGTACTTTCTTTCTTCAGAATCCTCTGGATAGACGTAATGAAACAGGCCGCCTGTTTTCAGCTGATTGAGCCAAGAGCTGGAGATTGTTTGTTTTTGGGTTATAGCACTTTCTGCTTTTTTATTTAGTAACCACTGTTTTTAACTTATATTCACCCATATGCTTTGGTGGTCATGTGTCAAGAGGTGAAAGACTGCGTCTGTTTTATACATTTGGAAATTATACCATGCTCTTTTGAAGACAGAAGCCCTGTACTTTTGGTTTCTCCCCTTCTTTTATGGCCTATGGGGACTTCAGTCCTGTCTCCACATAACTGTTCCTCAACAAGACCACCCCCTTTTACCATGTAGTGGCCATCCGCAGCACAGTGGTAGCATGGTCTTGCACACACACGCGCTGCTCACACACACATACTCAAGCATGAAGTCATGAAGACTTTTGGTTTGCTGCCTTGTAATCATGGAGCTCCTCAGTGGGCTGGGTCATGTGGTCCACCCTCTAACCACAAACACTTGATGTGAAGTTCAGAGAAAGCTGCTATTGGTCACAGCTACTGTTTCACTCTTTCGTTTGAGAAATGTGGGAGGACTAAAGCAAATGCCACCAGAAGGCAGCTCGCTTTGTATCACTTTAAACTCTCAGAAAGGATATGAGACACATGAGCTTGTTCTGAAAGTACATTTTTGGATAAAATGAAGACCCTGGATTGTGTGATCTCAAAACCTGCACTATGTTCCAAAGAGCTTAAGGTATGGTATTGGCTTGGCTGGAAGCTACAGGAGACATGCTATTTCTACTAATCGTACCTGTCTGGAATATCCTGGCAGTAGTTGTGATCAGTAGTGGATATTGACTTTCTTGTGACAAAAGGTGATTGTTGAGTTTCAGATTTTTAGGTACTGTATCTCATATTATGGCATCTAGCTGTAGTACTCACTTACTTGAGAGTGTGTGAAAAGGAGGTTCATAGTTCTCTCAACTTTGAACTATAATATTCATTCATTCATTCATTCATTCATTGTCAGCCAGTTAGTACCTGAATCTGAATATCCATCACTGTTTTGTTTCACCCACAGGAGATTCCTCTATCTGAGATCCTGCAGGTGGAGGCAGCCCGGGATTTCAGTAGTCTCGCCATGGGGGGCAATCCACACTGCTTTGAGATTATCACTGCTACTATGGTCTATTATGTTGGGGAGAACACTGGTGGCCCCCATCTTCATATTCACAACCCCATGCTGGCTGCCTCTGGCGTGGGGCTGGAGGTGGCGCAGGGCTGGGAGATGGCCATCCGCCAAGCGCTCATGCCTGTTCCAGTTACACCTCAGCCGAGTGTAGGTGCTGCTGCTGGTCAGGGCAAGGACCACAGTGAGTACATTCATTTCATTTAAATTTGAAAGACATGGTTAGGATTGTGTCAATGTTGTTGTTATAATAATAATAATAATAATAATAATAATAATAATAGTTGTTGTTATTGTTATTATTTATATTATACTTTTCATCATTTCAGAGTCACTAAATAATTGACTACAAATCCCTGATAAGAATAATGAATTAGTGCTGAGTGATCGGACAATGTAATCAGATATTTGTGACAATTACCATGTAATTGATACTAATCCTTGTGAGGCAATGATTGCTCATTTTGAGAAAGAAAATGCACAGAAGACTAATGAGCTGTAATTGTAAAAAGCTTATAAAATAGAATATCATTACCCAAAATAATATTTACATTTATTTATCTGAAGCATAAATAAAGAAACAACATTTTGATGAAAATACTCTGAATTAGGCTATCATTAGTGTAGGTTACAAATAATTGAGAAAGCAGCAGGCATCTTACAGTGGTGCTTGAAAGTTTGTGAACCCTTTAGAATTTTTGATATTTCTGCATAAATATGACCTAAAACATCATCAGATTTTCACACAAGTCCTAAAAGTAGATAAAGAGAACCCAGTTAAACAAATGAGACAAAATATTATACTTGGTCATTTATTTATTGAGGAAAATGATCCAATATTACATATCTGTGGGTGGCAAAATTATGTGAACTTTTGCTTTCAGTATCTGGTGTGACCCCCTTGTGCAGCAATAACTGCAACTAAACATTTCCGGTAACTGTTGATCAGTCCTGCACACCGGCTTGGAGGAATTTTAGCCCATTCCTCTGTACAGAACAGCTTTAAGTCTGGGATGTTGGTGGGTTTCCTCACATGAACTGCTCACTTCAGGTCCTTCCACAACATTTCAATTGGATTAAGGTCAGGACTTTGACTTGGCCATTCCAAAACATTAACTTTATTCTTCTTTAACCATTCTTTGGTAGAACGACTTGTGTGCTTAGGCTCGTTGTCTTGCTGCATGACCCACCTTCTCTTGAGATTCAGTTCATGGACAGATGTCCTGACATTTTCCTTTAGAATTTGCTGGTATAATTCAGAATTCATTTTTCCAATGATGGCAAGCTGTCCTGGCCCAGATGCAGCAAAACAGGCCCAAACCATGATACTACCACCACCATGTTTCACAGATGGGATAAGGTTCTTATGCTGGAATGCAGTGTTTTCCTTTCTCCAAACGTAACGCTTCTCATTTAAACCAAAAAGTTCTATTTTGGTCTCATCCGTCCACAAAACATTTTTCTAATAGCCTTCTGGCTTGTCCACATGATCTTTAGCAAAATGCAGACAAGCAGCAATGTTCTTTTTGGAGAGCAGTGGCTTTCTCCTTGCAACCCTGCCATGCACACCATTATTGTTCAGTGTTCTCCTGATGGTGGACTCATGAATGTTAACATTAACCAATGTGAGAGAGGCCTTCAGTTGCTTAGAAGTTACCCTGGGGTCCTTTGTGACCTCGCCAACTATTACACGCCTTGGTCTTGGAGTGATCTTTGTTGGTCGACCACTCCTGGGGAGGGTAACAGTGGTCTTGAATTTCCTCCATTTGTACATAATCTGTCTGACTGTGTATTGGTGGAGTCCAAACTCTTTAGAGATGGTTTTGTAACCTTTTCCAGCCTGATGAGCATCAACAACGCTTTTTCTGAGGTCCTCAGAAATGTCCTTTGTTCGTGCCATGATACACTTCCACAAACATGTGTTGTGAAGATCAGACTTTGATAGATCCCTGTTCTTTAAATAAAACAGGGTGCCCACTCACACCTGATTGTCATCCCATTGATTGAAAACACCTGACTCTAATTTCACCTTCAAATTAACTGCTAATCCTAGAGGTTCACATACTTTTGCCACTCACAGATATGTAATATTGGATCATTTTCCTCAATAAATAAATGACCAAGTATAATATTTTTGTCTCATTTGTTTAACTGGGTTCTCTTTATCTACTTTTAGGACTTGTGTGAAAATCTGATGATGTTTTAGATCATATTTATGCAGAAATATCGAAAATTCTAAAGGGTTCACAAACTTTCAAGCACCACTGTAGATAGGCTCATGATCGAAATGGTTCAGAAGACAGTTCAAGCTTGGAAGCAGGAGAAAATGTATTGGTTATGTATTGGTTAAAAAAATTAATGTGTGGCGCTTACTTTTCATAGAGTGCCTTCATCCAGGTTCCCAACCCTCTTACATTACAAGAACCTGCATTACTTCTACGTACAGTCTCTCATACAAGGTTCTTATATGTTCGACTGAAATTCCTTGAACTACAGCCAGCATGATGATCTAAGAATTTTAGGTGAAAATTACTCCAATCATGATGCTTTAAGTCCTTCTTCCAGCACTTGCTCTGAGACTGAACAGCTTATTATTGCCTTCCAGCACTGACTGTGAGACAGAAATACCATTTTTTTGCCCAATTCTTCCTTTCAAGCATCCACAGTGGTGCTGCTGAGCGACTCCACAACCTGCTCTCTCATGATCATCAGTCTTGTTCCTGTACTAGGATTATTGCATTTGCTTGAGATTCAGCAAGAATTAAATACAAATTGCCCAAAAACGTTTCATTACTTTCAAATAATTTTACTGCTGTACAGCAGTCTCTTGCATGAATACTAAGCATGCTTTCAGGATAAGAACCTTTCCTTGAAGAATTTGACTTGGTTTCAGTGGTCTCTTCTATCAGAACTTAGATGCATACTTGAACCTATGCATTTTTTTTCAGTCAATGCCTTTAATCTCTGTTGTTGTTTTTTTAAACATTTGAGAAAATGTACTAACCCTATTTCCAGAAAAGTTGGGATATTTTCCAAAATGCAAGAATCGGACATTTGTTAAGTCATGTGAACATTTATTTAACTGACAAAAGTACAAAAAAAAGATTTTCAATTGTTTTACTGACCAACATACTTTATATTTTGTAAATATAAACAAAGTTAAAATTTGATGCCTGTAACACACTCAAAAAAAAAGTCGGGACAGAGGCAAAATAAGACTGAAAAGTTCATATGATATTCAGGTAACACCATTTTGGAAGATTCACAATAAGCAGGTTAATTGGTATCATGATTGGGTATAAAAGGAGCATGCACCAAAGGCTCAGTCTTTGCAAGCAAGGATGGGTCGTGACTCACTGCTTTGTGCCAAAATTTGTGAGATAATTGTTAGTCAATTCAAAAAGAACATTTTTCAACACAAGATTTTAGGTCTTTCAAAATCCATCCATCCATCCATCCGTTATCTGTAACCACTCATCCTGTGCAGGATTGTGGGCAAGCTGGAGCTTATCCCAGCTGACTATGGGCGAGAGGCGGGGTACACCCTGGACAAGTCACCAGATGACCGCAGGGCTGACACACAGAGACAAATAACCATTCACACCTACAGTAAATTTAGAGCCATCAATTAATCTAACCTGCATGTCTTTGGACTGTGGGGGAAACTGGAGTACCTGGAGAAAACTCACGCAGACAACATCCAAACTCCACACAGAAAGGCCCCCGTCGGCCACTGGGCTCGAACCCAGAACCTTCTTGCTGTGAGGTGATAGTGCTAACCACTACACCACCGCACCACCCTCTTTCAAAATCTACAGTACATAATATTGTGAAAAGAGTCAGTGAATTCAGGGACATCTCAGTGCGTAAAGGGCAAGGTTGGAAACCACCGTTGAATGTGCATGACATTTAAGCCCTCAGGTGACACTGCCTGAGAAACTGTCATGCTAATGTGACAAATACAGACACATGGGCTCAGGAGTAATTTGGAAAATCATTGACACTTAACACAGTCTGCCGCTGCATCCAGAAATGCAACCTGAAACTGTATTACGCAAGGAGGAAGCCATTCATCAATTCTATGCCGAAACACCGCTGATTTCTCTGGGCCCAAACTCATCTCAGATGGACCAAAAGACAGTGGAAACGGGTGCTGTGGTCAAATGAGTCAACATGTCAGTTTGTTTTTGGGAAAACCAGACATCGAGTTATCCGTGGCAAAGGTGAACATGACCATCCAGTTTGTTATCAGAAAAAGTTGCAAAAGCCAACACCTATGATGATATGGGGTTGTATCAGTGTCCGTGGCATGGGTGAGTTGCATGTGTGTGAAGGTACCATTGATATATTGGGGCATATATTGGGATTTTAGAGCGACATATTCATGAAGGCAATGTCTCTTCATGGGAAGCTCATACGTATTTGATCAGAACAATGCCAGGCCTCATTCTACACGGGCTACAACACCGTGGCTTCGTAGACACAGAGCGCCTGTGCTTGACTGGCCTGCTGCTAGTCCAGATCTGTCTCCTATTGAGAATGAAGAAGAGAACCAGACGATGGTGACCACGGACTGTTGAGCAGCTGAACTCTTGTATCAAGCGAGAATGGACAAAAATTTGAATTGCAAAACTGCAAGTGTTATTAAAAGGAAAGGTGATGTGATACAATGCCTCTGTCCCGACTTTTTTTGAGTGTGTTGCAGGCATCAACTTTTAACTTTGTTTATCTTTACAAATATTGGAAATCTTTTCTTTGTACTTTTGTCAGTTAAATAAAGGTTCATGTGAATTAACAAATCGCAGATATTTGTTTTTATTGCATTTTGGAAAATATCCCAACTTTTCTGGAAGTGGTGTTTATACATGGTACTTTTTTTTTTCAATTTTATACTTATCCTTTATCACTCCATGGTTAGGTCACTTCACATTTATGTACTTTGTTATCTGCTCAACTGAATATTTTTGGTGATTGCACATTGTATAAGGATAATCTAGAAACATGAATTTGCATGAATTATCTTTACTGTTTGTGTCTCTACAGAGGAACTGTCCATGAGCATTTCTGTATCTAACAGTCAAATCCAGGAGAATGTGGTGAGTCTGTCTTAGTATTGCACACTTTACCATAATGGGTTTTCAGTCATTACCACTACAACTAATGTGACACTTCCACATTTTCTGTAAAACAACCACATTTTGTTACACACCCACCACCACTTAAAAATACTGATTTATTTTCATTTGTTTTTAGGATATCAGCTCTGTTTACCAGATCTTTGCTGATGAAGTTTTGGGATCAGGCCAGTTTGGCATTGTATATGGAGGTACTGTTGTGAATTATTTCTTAATTTCTCTTAGATATCATTGTATGCACTTCCGCACTTTATCAACAAACAACCTGAATAATTAAACCTCTTTCTGTTAAAAGGGAAGCACAGAAAGACAGGCAGGGATGTAGCAATAAAGGTGATCGACAAAATGAGATTCCCTACCAAACAAGAAAGCCAGCTGAGGAATGAAGTAGCCATTTTACAGGTGGGCCCATCACAGCCTGATCAGACTGTGGAGAAGCGTAGAGTCCTGTGTGATGGCTGATTATAACTGCCTTTCCATTTTTACCATGAAGAACCTGCAGCATCCTGGTATTGTCAACTTGGAGTGCATGTTTGAGACCCCAGAGCGAGTGTTTGTTGTCATGGAGAAACTGCATGGGGACATGTTGGAGATGATCCTGTCCAGTGAGAAGAGCAGGCTGCCTGAGCGCATCACCAAGTTCCTTGTCACACAGGTTAACTTTTTTTTTTTTTACTGACTCATCAGTTTTTGTTCAGGACTCTTCCTTCTTCTTCTCTGGACTGTGATTTCTCTGACGGATATGGTGTTTTGAATGGGGGCTGTGTTTAGAGATGTCTGGATCTCATCAGGAAGCTGAAGTGCTCCACTGCTTGAGTCCGTAGGATGATTAGAACTGAGAGGCCCCTTGGAGGCTGGAATAACAGGGGCTCATCTATTAGCTATGGATCTGCAGCCTCCAATTAGCAGCCACACACAGCTCCGATCTGGCCAGAGGCCCCCGACTGTGCATGATTGTGTATCATTATTTATTTATCACTGAAAATAAATAGTGAATTTACTTAAACTTGTGATTATGTGATTTTCATCTTGTAAATGTGACTAAAATTTCATGTAAAGATTAAAATATTAGCTTATGTCATTTTTTCCCCCCTGGTTATAGATTCTGGTGGCTTTGAGGCATCTCCATTTCAAAAACATTGTTCATTGTGATCTGAAGCCAGAGAACGTACTCCTAGCCTCGGCAGAGCCTTTTCCTCAAGTAGGAATCTTGTCACACTTTTGCCATTGTATGACTGTTTTATGCACCAAAAAACGCTTTTCAGGCTTATGACTGTACACTGTACATTTCACGCCGCAGGTGAAACTGTGTGACTTTGGTTTTGCTCGCATAATTGGTGAGAAGTCGTTCCGTCGCTCTGTGGTGGGAACTCCAGCGTATCTGGCCCCCGAAGTTCTTCGTAGTAAAGGTTATAACCGCTCACTGGATATGTGGTCAGTGGGAGTCATCATCTACGTCAGCCTGAGTGGTACCTTCCCCTTTAACGAGGATGAAGATATTAATGATCAGATCCAGAACGCAGCCTTTATGTATCCGCCAATGCCTTGGAAGGAGATATCAACAGAAGGTAAGAAAACTGTAGATTCTACAAGCTGGATATGACATGCTGAGTTGACTAAAGTGTATTAAATTATATTAAACACAACAAATATTTTAAAACTATTTTTGAAATACAACGGATGATGTATACAAATTATATTAAATACTAAATATTTGTAAAATGTTTAGAAGTATTAAATATTAAAAATATTACATTCAATATAAGTTTTTGAAACTTTTATTGAAGTTTTGGAAAATAATACAGTTACAATGATTATGCACATTTAATAAAATATCCAGTGGATCATGGAAAAGTCATTAGCCCCAGTATTATCACCACAAAAAAAGGATGGGGACTGGTAAAAAAAAAAAAAAATGTGTGGTAAGCTTGATGTAATGACCATCATTTAGCTCATTTAAACATTTTATACCAAATTAATCGAGGTCAGGGGAACTTTTAGAAGTTTATTATTGTTTCAGCCACACTAGCACCAATATTTTATTTCAATATATTACACAGTAACACAGTTGTCTAGACAAGGGATTTTTTTTTCCTTTTTACAAATAGTGGTTTACTATATAATACATTTGCTGAATAAGTCAGATTAAATTACAGAGGTTTTCCCCAGCATTAGTGTTAATATAGTACATGTATTATGTGTAAATAGTTGAGTGTTAGTGGACTGTATTTAAAACCCAAAATCATACAGTAGATGCAAAGTGTTTATCAGACATGGTGAAGCTTCTCACCCCCGTGTCTGTCTACGCTACCACAATCTCAGACATTTCAGCTCTAATGAGTCACTACACCACCCACCTCCCAGTTACCATTTTGAAGCAGAGTGCATGTTTCTGCGTTTTCTATTTCTTTACATTCTGAGCGGGTCAACAGTTATTTTAAATATCACATTTTCAATGGGAAATTGCATTCATCATAACTTCGTGTTCATAACTTTTTAGTCCTTAAACTCTTCATAACAAAATTCAAGACATTACTCATTTGACATTTTGATAACATCTTGGCATTTATTACATTTAGTCAGAGATGTTACAGTTTCAAGTCACAAACAGCACATGTGCATGTAGTGCTGGGACTCCGTTTCAAAAGGCTGCAATAAAAAAGACAGATGCTATCTTTGCTGTGAAACCGCTGTGTCCATTATTCAATCTCCTTTAGATTGGTGCCATTAAATCACATGCTTATTAATGACCGTTCATCTTCATTTCGAATCTTGATTACATCCATACTAGAGGTATTTTCATTATGTAAAGTTGAGATGTTGTGATTAATATAAAGCATGTGCAAGCAGCCTGAGGAAGTGGTTATGTAGAAATGCACACTTATAATTGATTGTGGGGGGTTTAAAGGTGCAGTGTGTCATAGTAATAACCTTCCGAAATCGCAAACTCTACAACGCGATCTTTCAATTTTTGACCTGAATTGACTTGTGAAAGATGCCTTAAGATAAAGTTTCTAATCTTGGATTGGCGTAATGTTTAAATATACTGTGACACATTAGAGTATTATAATTATATGCTGGGTAGCTGATTCTTACACGTTGTTTTTCTATAGTGTATAAAAAAATTATTTGATCCTGAAACATATTTTACAATTTGAACTTTGTGTTAACCCACAGCTACAGATCTTATAAACAACCTTCTTCAAGTAAAGATGAGGAAGCGGTACAGTGTGGACAAGTCCCTCAGTCATCCATGGTTCCAGGTTAGACAGCAGAGCACATAGTGTGGCGTTACAGTGATGCTTCCACATTCCCAGTGGAAGACTTGTATTTATTTATGTAAGCATACCCCTGCTTTCTCAGGACTACCAGACATGGCTAGACCTGCGGGAATTTGAGACCCGGCGAGGCGAGCGCTACATTACCCACGAGAGCGATGATGCACGCTGGGAGGAGTTCGCTGATGAGCACAGTCTGGTCTACCCTAAACACTTCATCATGGCTCCGAACCTAGACGACATGGATGAAGATCCCTAGTTACATTATGGACTGAATCTGTGAAAGAGGACAGTGTCAGACTCTCACTAGAAGGCGCAAGCCCCTAAGGACCTGTAGCTAAAGTGAATACAGCACTCTGCTGAGGCAGAGGCAGGATATTAGGGGATGAGTGAAGGGGATAAGTGTTACAAAAGCACACAGCAGTGCGAGCAGTGTGAGGTCTTAGTTTTTCAAGCCTTACAGTCAAGACCATTTGTGATGAAGATTCTTTTTCTTCTAATCCTAGTAGAAACCCTAAATGTCAGTATTTTGTGGTTATGCGTTCCGCCCTCTTGCCCTGCCCGTGCTACATCTAAAGGTGCAGATCTGTTTATCTTATTTACAGATTTAGTGTTAACAATTTTACAGTATAATTCCGAATTTGAAAAAAGGCAAACAGGTTTAGGTGCGGTTACATATAAAGGAGAGAGAGGACTGTAGTTATAATGAATTTGACTTATTCGAGGGCTAAGTTCAAATAGCCAGTAACAAAAATAGTCTTGTATTCTATAACTGGAAGATGTTAAGATGTTTCACTAAAAGCCATACAATAAAGTTAAGAGCCATAGGTTTCCTTACAACATTTGTGAAAAAAGGCCAAGAATTTTGGAGACGTACACAGAGAAGGCGATAAAAAGAGGTTTTCATGTAGAGAATAGAAAATTCTTTAAACCTCAGTTATGGCCTCCAGAATTTTAATTTTTATTGGTTATTTGAACTAATCTGAGCAATTATATACAAATATTCTTCCTAATTCAAAATGTGCACCAATCCTGTATGTCCATTTTTTTTTTCACTTTAAAAAAAACTTTTTCAGATTAAGCGGTTTTCCTTCCTGTTTTTTTCCTTCCATTTTTTTCCCTTCCATTTGTTTGTTGTTCAGGCACTCAAACTGACTTGAAATAGCACTACAGTATGTTACTACACATTTGTTGAGATAAATCACAGCTTAACACATCAAAATAATAACAATAACTGCTAGAGATCATGGTTTAACAGCAGTATTTGCAGTATTATATTTCTTTTTCATGTGGCCTGTATGCCAAAAGAAACAACATGTAAGATAACATAGTGGTATTCAAAATATATTCCAAACCTGGAGTAAAATGATCCATTTCAGCCATAAATACTGAATTGACTTCAGTAGCGAGTTGATTTCACTCAGATCAGTACGATTTAAGTACATATGTACAAACTCACCTTCTTTGTGCACTATATGAGATGGAGCATATGCGGTATGGTGAGCAGCTACAATTTGCCTATAAATGTTTAAATTCAATTATTTATTGATTATAATTGGGTATACAGTACACAGTCTATTCTCAAGGTTTGCAATAGCACAGAATAAGGAGCCATTTTGAGCAGATCTGTTTGACTGCTTTTAAAGTTTGCATGAGATGGAAGATTTTCCATCACTTTGTCTGGGAGAGGAGGGGACGTTTGCTCCTCTGGATCCATATAATCATTACTTCATGTTGCCACTGGATTGGCAGGTGTGAGTGTTTTGTATATTTTAGTACATAAAGAATTAAATGCACTATTTTATGTGTGAGTCTTTGTTTTATGATTCAGGAATTGAAAAACACTGTGGCCAGAAGTATGTGGACACCTAGCCAAACACAATTGTATAGAATGTCTTTGTATGCTATAGCATTACAATTTCTCTTCACTGGAACTAAGGGGCCCAAACATGTCCCAACATGGCAGTGCCCCTGTGCACAAAGCAAGGTCCATGAAGACAGGGTTTGCCAAAGTTGGAGTGGAAGAACTTGAGTGGCCTACACAGAGCCCTGACCTCAAGCATACTGAGCACCTTTGGAAGGAACTGGAATGTCGAATGCACCCCAGGACTTCACAAAAGCTCTTTTGGCTGAATGGGCATAAATCTAATGGAAAGCCTTCCCAGAAGTGTGGAGGTGTTTATAAATGCAAAAAGGGGATTAAATCTGATGCTCAACAAGCACATATTGATGTGATGGTCAGGTGTCCATCACACCTGAATGGCTCATACGCCCGCATGTTGCCTTAAAGGTGTCCTTCCACCAAAAACGTTTAATACTGGCTCTTTTTGAAATACCATAGTTCATTCCGAGTTGCATATGCATGCTGCATGTGAAAATGTAATTCTACTCCCATTCCCTGTATTAGCTTATGAAAGAAAATAGTCAGAAAAACGAGCGGATCTGAAAAAGCCCTATGGACTTACGTCACTTCGAAAATTAGTATTCATGGCCTCGCCCACCTTGGCTTGCGACCGCCCACAGGAAGAAAGTTCGGATTTAAGCGTGAGGAGAGATAGCAGAGCCCATCTCGTCAGTAGCTAACGAAGAGGACCTAACAGCAAGTTGAAAACATGGCTGAACAAGTTCGTGCCTGTGTTATTTGTGGCAGTAACACATCAACGTTGCATGTTTGGGGAGGCTGGGACCTCACCTGCGCGAGTTACAAGCGTTCAAAGTCGGGCTGGAGTCGCCGACAGAAACGAAACCTAAGCGAAACGCCGCGGCTCGCCTCGGGGCAAATTATGTCCCGAGGCGCGGGGCTAGCCCACCCTGGCAGCGCTGGTTTGTTGGGGAGAGGGCAGAGGTATCTGGCTGCCAAGTTTGGGGAGGCTGGGACCTCCCCTGCCCGAGTTACGAGCGTCCAAAGTCGGGCTGGAGCTGCCAATAGAAATGAAACCTAAGTGGAGCAACGTTGCAAGATAGAAGAGGTGAAGAAGAAATGGTTGGAATTTATCTTTGGAACACCACCAGCGAAGTATAATACAATGTTAGTACTGTGTTCTGATCATTTCAACCACAGTGACTTTTCAAACTTCGGTGCCTTCAGTAGTGGTTTTGCTTCGAGGTTGTTTTTAATACCTGGATCTGTCGACCACCAGCTCACAAGCTGTAAGTAAAACATTAACTTTTTGTTCGAAGGTTTTTGTTACAAAATAGCGTGTTCATATTCTCCACGTTAGCATGCATGACATGGTCACAAGCTAGGCAGGGATGAGAGTTTTCCGCTTTTCGGCGGATTTCCGCTTTTTCTGAGTAAAAAACTACCTTTTTATAGTCTGCCAAATCCATTGAGAACTTTTTTTTTTATTAATTTTGGGGGGTTGGGGTATGTTCCTTCATGCTGTTCAAACTTTATTAACTCCAACGATGTTTACACATTATTTGTAAGTCGCCATCTTTAGTCTTGTTTAAATCTCGTTGAATGTGATGTAAAATTCGTGTTATCTACATTGTTATTGGCCAAAACATCGATGTCGAGACCATAATAGCCAATCAAAACAGTTTTTACAAAGACAGCCACATCCGCTTGTTCTGACCCACTGGAGGGAGCGTCACAGTGCTGTTAGCCAATCAGAGGTAACACGTTTACTGATTGCTGTTAGCCAATCAGAGGTAACACGTTTACATGTCATGCATATTAATGAGTAAGAGCTGAAATCCTGTTGTTCTCCCGCCACCCACTCCTCCACCAAACTAGAACAGCCTGAAACAGGAGAACCACAGCATTTTTTTCACCAAAACTGGCTCACAGGGCATGCATTCACACTAGAGACCACTGCACAATTAATGAAAAAACGATGCAATGAGACCTTTAAACATCAGTTGGCAGGACTACATTCTCAACAAAGAGCTCTACGGTGACTTCCCAAGGGTCTCCGACAAGGTGGCCTGGAGGAGGCTTGGCCTGGCGGGTCACTGCCTCAGGCACAACAAGCTCCCTGCAAGTCAACTCATTCTGTGGGAACCCACGCATGGATCGCGGCGTCCTGGTCATCCAGCAGCTACACTAGTCGATACACTCATGAGGGACGTTGGGGCGGCCAACAATGCCGAGCTTGCTGCCTGCATGTCCGACCGCAGAGACTGGTCTCGAGGCGTGCAGCTCGGCTGAAGCCTCCTTAAGTAAGTAAGTACTCAGGTTTCCACAAACTTTTGGTCATATATCTTGTCCATATAGAACTTACAGTCAGTCGGTTACAAAACAGGCCTGACAGTCACCGGTTTAACATGGTAAAGCAATATGAGGCAGCTAACAGTGTTCCGTAGAATAAATATTTGGGTCTGAAATTCAAGTGATGCAGTCAAAAACCTGCAAAGTTATTTAACGTATCAAGGAGGTCTAATAAATCATGAAAACATTAAAAATATTGATTTGGCAAATATCTGTAAACCTACTGCCTCAACCACCAGTTTGTACAACCCCGATTCCAAAAATGTTGGGACAAAGTACGAATTGTAAATAAAAACGGAATGCAATGATGTGGAAGTTTCAAAATTCCATATTTTATTCAGAATAGAACATAGATGACATATCAAATGTTTAAACTGAGAAAATTTATCATTTAAAGGGAAAAATTAGGTGATTTTAAATTTCATGACGACAACACATCTCAAAAAAGTTGGGACAAGGCCATGTTTACCACTGTGAGACATCCCCTTTTCTCTTTACAACAGTCTGTAAACGTCTGGGGACTGAGGAGACAAGTTGCTCAAGTTTAGGGACAGGAATGTTAACCCATTCTTGTCTAATGTAGGATTCTAGTTGCTCAACTGTCTTAGGTCTTTTTTGTCGTATCTTCCGTTTTATGATACGCCAAATGTTTTCTATGGGTGAAAGATCTGGACTGCAGGCTGGCCAGTTCAGTACCCGGACCCTTCTTCTACGCAGCCATGATGCTGTAATTGATGCAGTATGTGGTTTGGCATTGTCATATTGGAAAATGCAAGGTCTTCCCTGAAAGAGACGTCGTCTGGATGGGAGCATATGTTGCTCTAGAACCTGGATATACCTTTCAGCATTGATGGTGTCTTTCCAGATGTGTAAGCTGCCCATGCCACACACACTAATGCAACCCCATACCATCAGAGATGTAGGCTTCTGAACTGAGCGCTGATAACAACTCGGGTCGTCCTTCTCCTCTTTAGTCCGAATGACACGGCGTCCCTGATTTCCAAAAAGAACTTAAAATTTTGATTCGTCTGACCACAGAACAGTTTTCCACTTTGCCACAGTCCATTTTAAATGAGCCTTGGCCCAGAGAAGACGTCTGCGCTTCTGGATCGTGTTTAGATACGGCTTCTTCTTTGAACTATAGAGTTTTAGGTGGCAACGGCGGATGGCACGGTGAATTGTGTTCACAGATAATGTTCTCTGGAAATATTCCTGAGCCCATTTTGTGATTTCCAATACAGAAGCATGCCTGTATGTGATGCAGTGCCGTCTAAGGGCCCGAAGATCACGGGCACCCAGTATGGTTTTCCGGCCTTGACCCTTACGCACAGAGATTCTTCCAGATTCTCTGAATCTTTTGATGATATTATGCACTGTAGATGATGATATGTTCAAACTCTTTGCAATTTTACACTGCCGAACTCCTTTCTGATATTGCTCCACTATTTGTCGGTGCAGAATTAGGGGGATTGGTGATCCTCTTCCCATCTTTACTTCTGAGAGCCGCTGCCACTCCAAGATGCTCTTTTTATACCCAGTCATATTAATGACCTATTGCCAATTGACCTAATGAGTTGCAATTTGGTCCTCCGGCTGTTCCTTTTTTGTACCTTTAACTTTTCCAGCCTCTTATTGCCCCTGTCCCAACTTTTTTGAGATGTGTTGCTGTCATGAAATTTCAAATGAGCCAATATTTGGCATGAAATTTCAAAATGTCTCACTTTTGACATTTGATATGTTGTCTATGTTCTATTGTGAATACAATATCAGTTTTTGAGATTTATAAATTATTGCATTCCGTTTTTATTTACAATTTGTATTTTGTCCCAACTTTTTTGGAATCGGGGTTGTATGCCACTAATATTCAAGGACTTTGGGGCAGAAAACCTGGACTGTAGAGCAGTGGGAATAATAATATGAGTTAGAGTTCGGGTGGCACGGTGGTGTAGTGGTTAGCACTGTTGCCTCACAGCAAGAAGGTTCTGGGTTTGAGCCCAGTGGCTGACGGGGGCCTTTCTGTGTGGAGTTTGCATGTTCTCCCCGTGTCTGCATGGGTTTCCTCCGGGTGCTCCGGTTTCCCCCACAGTCCAAAGACATGCAGGTTAGGTTAATTGGTGGCTCTAAATTGACCGTAGGTGTGAATGTAAGTGTGAATGGTTGTTTGTCTCTATGTGTCAGCCCTGTGATGATCTGGCGACTTGTCCAGGGTGTACCCCACCTCTTGCCCAGAGTCAGCTGGGATAGGCTCCAGCTTGCCTGTGACCCTGTACAGGAAAGTGGCTACAGATAATGGATGGATGGCTGGATGAATATACTGGTTTGTCTTTCTTTTTTACTATGTACTTTTGAGATTCTTTTTTCATGATGTGATTTAAACTCTCACCTGTATGTTATACCGTAAATGCTTATGGCCCTGAAACTAGTTGTCTTTAATTTCATCAATTCATCATTTGCAGTTATTACTTGTTGTATTACTATTTTAAGGGTGTGTTATTAAGCACCAATTTCCTTTTTTAAACAAATGTGAATGTGGTAAAAGTCCACCTAAAAATCAGCAAATCAGCCAACTTACTTACACGTTTGCATAGCAGCTTGTGTACTTTACAACAGTCACATACAGTAAATACATTATGTCCCCCTGCACATATACGAGTTAAATTAGTAAATTAGGATTTGACTCATCTATAGACATAATATTATGTTAATATAGAGCTAGCATATATAGACAAAGCCTTGAATTTTCATCTACTGGAACTTGTATTGGAAATTATCCATCCATCCATCCATTATCTGTAGCCGCTTATCCTGTTCTACAGGGTCACAGACAAGCTGGAGCCTATCCCAGCTGGCTATGGGTGAGAGGCGGGGTACACCCTGGACAAGTTGCCAGGTCATCGCAGGGCTAACACATAGAGACAAACAACCATTCACATTCACACCTACAGTGAATTTAGAGCCACCAGTTAGCCGAACCTGCATGTCTTTGGACTGTGGAGGAAACCGGAGCACCTGGAGGAAACCCACACAGACACTGTGAGAACATGCAAACTCCACACAGAAAGGCCCTCGCCAGCCGCTGGGCTCGAACCCAGGACCTTCTTGCTGTGAGGCGACAGTGCTAACCACTGCACCACCGTGCAGCCCGTATTGGAAATTATACCATTCAATTATTTGCAGTATTGCTTCCATCAGCCTTCCATCACTTACTCAATTACCAGATCTAAACATCAATGAATCTCTAGGAAAAACTCTAGAAGGCAAAGTGCCTTCATTCCTCAGGGAACGGGTGCAATTTTCTTCTTGAGGAATGATGAGTTATCCCTGAGGCAGAGTTCAGAAATTTCGTGTTAACCTTCAGAAATACATTTCTATAGTACTGTGTACACTGAATCCTAGATGTTTCTATTTTCAGTTGTCTCTATAGCTGTATGGCTGACATGTTGGTTGGGCTATGTAATTAAGAATTTGCATGAAAGATGGTGATAAATTCTTGGTATCTGCTGTGACCAGATCACACATTTAAGAGCACTTCTTTGGTTTCTGAAGTATGGTATAGGATGCTAGCATGTGCTGTGTACGTGTCAGCATGCATGCTGGGTTCGGTTCACTGCTCAGTAACAGCGACAGCACACGTCACATGCAGTTAGCAGCAGCTGGATGCAATTGTGTAACCGCTGGCCATGAGGCAGCTTAGCCCACCCCAAACACTGAGGAGTAATTAGAGAGAGAAGAGAATATATTCACTGCTCATGAACATACATGTGCATGTTGAGGTTCTTTTCCAAAAACAAATTTAATGAACGGATAACTTTGAAAACAGCTTTTCACCGCCTCTTAAATCAGTAAACGATTATTCACCAATCATTATAATGATATGCCCTTATATTTATAAGCTTCTCCTGGGATGAATGAATGAAAGTTAGTACCTTATAACTATATCACACTGTGTCAAAGGAAATGATATTTTATGATTTGTTCTATATTTTAAAATATTTGCATACACAGAGAAATTCAGAAGTATCCTTCATCAAACAAAAGGGCGTGGATCCATGCATTTATAAGGTTAAATTAAAGCTGGTTGTGGATTGAGAAGCACTTGAGGAGGGTCTCTGAAAGATCCCCCCCGAGCCTTAACTCAGAATGAGCTGCTTTATCTGTTCTCTCTTCAAATGGCTTAAAGATGTGGACCATGCCACATGGTCTGCTGATAAGTGCTCATCTTCAGAAGAGAGGAAAACCTGGCAGACAAATTGGCTCTCAGCCCATTCTATTACCGGAGCTTGTGAAGTGAGGAGAAGTCTGAGTTTTATCATAGACCACTGAGATAAGGAGCTGGACATGACTGTCCCGGTCCCAGATCAGGAGTAAGGACAAATCTCACATGAATAATAAATTAAAAATGCAATTGTCAAATAGGATTTGAGACAGGGCTTCTGTATAAACAGGCTGGTATGAAGGATCAAACGCAAAGCAGTAAAAAAAAAAAAAAATCTTTAAAACATCCCATAAAGAAAGACCATAGAATCTCATAAGGCATATACCTGAATAAAATGATTTCTATGAACACACACACACACACAGAGCAAAAATATAAATGGACACTTCCTCAAGTAAAGGGTTGTGTGCAGCATTTTCTTTTTTGACTAGCATTTTCTTGCCCTACAGTGAAAAGTGGTGAAAGTGGACTGTGCAAATGCTATGGGAGCAACTAAACAGATCACACAGGAAAGTAAAAGAAGCCATTAGCTCAGGCATGTGATCTTGAGCCAAGGTTTACTACTGTGGATTGAGCCTCATGAGTGATATAAAACTTGGCAGTTAAAATTTGGAGAGATTATGGAGAAATGCTGAGATCAAATTGGTTCAGAATGCACATATTGGGTAAATATGGCTGATGAAGTCCAGATGTGAGCATATTATTGGCTTCAGACCGGTTTCTTTGAGATGTACTGTATGTGACTTTACATAGAGGCATGGTCCAACTCTGATGGGGCTACTGGTATATAGTCCCAAAAAACTGTGAAGGCAAAACAAACATTTAAACAGACATCTGACTTCCAACAACTACTACTACTACTACCACCACTATTGTTGTTGTTATGAAGAAGTAGTAGTAGAAAGAAAGAAAGAAAGAATTTACACACACATACACACTGCAGTGCATTGTTCCTGTCTTCAGCTACTGGGTGGCTGAAGCATGATGCAGTTGATGTAAATACACCACTAGGTGGCACTCTGGACCTGATAGAGACTCCTTATTGCTTGCGCCATAGCAACATTGCATTCACATGGCACACATGGCATTTTAAAAAAATTTATATACTTTTTAAAATCACTTTAGTAATTTAGACACGTGTTCAGTACAATACAGTGATTTGAATTACATAGTGCAGATTTTGCTAATCACCTACACTATTGTTTTCTCTTTTAGCAATGTAAGAACCTGTAGATGTGCACATTCAGGCGCTGTCTGCTTCCAGTCTGGCCTTGAACAGCAGATCAGGTTGCAATCCCCTGTCAGCTCTGGGGTGGTCCGTGTGATGTATCCTCCTCGAGTCGGTCTCTACCGACAGGAATTACGGCAAACAAACAAGCCAACAAACAAGCAAACACACAAAAAGCAAACGAGCTCAGGCAGCAGATTGATTTGGGATGGGCGAGAGCTATTTGCAGTGGAGCTGGATCTATTTCATGGAGAACCCCCACTAGGGCTGCCTACTGCTTCCTTTGATTGACTCTTGAGGCAGGTCCACTCCAGCTGGACACCTTTGACACTTCATCTGAGAGAAATGCAAGACTGCAGACTCAGAAACAAGCTTCTTGTACATTGGCTTTCTGGTGCAAAAGTTTCTTTTAATCCTTTAGAAGAATATTTAGTGTCTATAGCTCTCTTTTTTTTGTTCCTTTTTTTAAAAAATATAACTTTGGTGTATTTTCATTTCATTACTCATTATTTATTTTCACTGAATTATTAATGACATTTCTTTAATCGTAGGAAAGCCACAGTAATTTTTTTTGCAAAGATCCAGAAGTTCAATTGCATAAACACACTGAGCTAATGAAAGTAAAGCACAAATACGCTTTCTCAATCATAATTTCAGTGCACTCTGTGGTAAAATCATATAAAAACTCTCGCTTTTGATACACATCTCCACTGATGAAAATAAACAGAAGTAGGCTGTTAGGCTCTGATATTTATCTAATGTGAAATCAAGTGGAATACATGGTCAGTTTGCCCTCCAATTGTTTTCTCCACATTAAGGCCCAGGTGAGAGTTTAACATCATGATGAGCTCTTGACACCCCTTGTAATTGTATATTGCAGACAGTAGTGCTTCAAAAATGGCAAGTGCCTGACAAGATCAATTCTCCTTTACTAGAAGCCTTTATTTGTCACATATACATTACAGCACAGTGAAATTCTTTTCTTTGTTTATCCCAGCTTGTTAGGAAGCTGGGGTTAGACATGATATAGCACCCTTGGAGCAGATAAGGTTAAGGGCCTTGCTCAAGGGCCCAACGGTGGCAGCTTGGTGGTGCTAGGGCTAGAACCCCTGACCTTATATATATATATATATATATATATATATATATATATATATATATATATATATATATAACTAACCCAGAGCCTTAACCATTGAGCCACCACTGCACTGCCCCAGTAGCTAGCTGTCACAAGTAAAAGAAGTAAAACCACAATCATCAATACTGTAACTGGAGGAATTAAACAAGGTGTAAGAAAATAGACACATACACATGGGAGACAGTATGTGGAGAAAGGGAAATCCTTGCTTGTAGTACAAAGAGGCTGCTGTTTAAGACTTGGTGCATGGCTGGACAGATTGAACAGCTCCAGCTGTGTCGAGAGGAGCTCCCATGTCCTCACACGTACTTCCTTTGAGTGACCTGCAATACGCAACCTCTGAAAAGGACAGGCACTGAACTCTCAAACAAGTGGCAATATTTGCTCACCTGAAATACACATGACTTGGCAATTGAGGCCTGGGACTGGAGCAGGGTTGGGTGCCTTTAGCAGCTGTGAGCCTAAGAGAAGGGGAAGGGCCAGGAAGTTTAGTAAGGGGGAGCTGGACCCCTACTGAGGTGCTGTTTATCGCTGACTGCCCCGTTGTATTTTATGGGTGGGAAGGCCATATTTGTCCTTAGCCACAGGAGGCTGATGAGGTGCTAATCTGTTGAGTGGCTAGCATCACTGAAGCCTCCTTGTTAGCAGGCTAGCTTGTAAAACTGAGCCTGAATTCATGGGCTCCCTTGCCAAAGGTTTTCGCGGGTAAGTAAACACATTTTGGTCACTGATGGGATGTGCCGACTAGCTGAGAGGCCTTTGGGTATTACAGCATGGGATGACAAGAGGAATGATGATATCTTGTGCTACCCTGCTGCTTTTCAGCAAACTTAACAAACTGGACATGTACATATGACTGGGCCATCAGGAGAGGCAATGAGATTCTAGTCAGTGAGCTCTGGAATTCCAGTCAGTGAACTAGATGTTTGGGGTTTTTTTAAGTGTATGTGTGCATATATATATAAGCAGACTCTGATACATCAGTAAAGACAGACTCCTAAACATCCTAAACAGGAACAAATATATAATAAATATATTATATTATATTATATTATATTATATTATATTATATTATATTATATTATATTATATTATATTATATTATATTGTTTTGCAAGGAACTGCCAGATGGATGGTCTTGGTAGTGCCTGAGTGATGCAGACGCAAGTCAGCAGTCATGGTGACTGCAGTAATCCTAAACTTGCCATCACTCCATCAGGCTACAGATAAGCCAGCTGAAGAACAAATATAAGGAACAATGGAAAATGGGGAACAGTGAAATGTCTTTTGACTGATGTAGAACTGAGACGTGAGCAGTTTTTTAAGAGAACCTAAGAATCAGAGATAGAAATATTTGAAGATTCAAACAATATTTTTGGCAGTGTGTCTCTCTCTCTCTCTCACACACACACACACACACACACACACACACACACACGCACACACACAATACTAAAAATGTTTGAATCTTCAAATTATCTATCTATCTATCCTATCTATCTATCTATCTATCTATCTATCTATCTATCTATCTATCTATCTATCTATCTATCTATAAACTATTGTTCCAGAAATCCAAAAACATTGCTGGACTTTATGAGAGATGACATACATGACAATTCTGTAGGAATTCAAACAAGTGTCCGGATGCTGCTCCTATGAAATCGAAATATAACCTTAACCCCAACCTTCATACCTTTTTGTGTCAATTAATTGTTCATCTTGTAGCTATAAGACCATGCTGGAGAGAAAAAAATTGCCATGATGGTTCAACATTGAACCCAGTGACCCACACATGTTCTGTCACAACATGTTTCATTCAGTCATTAAATTTTTGTATTTAAAATCAGACAGATAATGATGAATTTGGAAATATATGTCAAAATACAAAATTTTAAACCATCTGTTAAACATAAAAGTAGTTATTAACTCATGTTTATCTGTAATTTCACTCATTCAAGTCCACTTGGTGATTTCATCCTTCTCCTATTAACAAATGGAAAAGAGAAAAATAACTTTAACCTTCTGTTAACAGCAAGCTTAACTCCTGTCGCCACAGTTAAATAACTTTCACTAATGAATTAATTTCACTCAGACCAGTGTTTTCTTTAGAGGTGACAGCTGAGAAGTGAAAATGTGTCAGCTGAGTGTGAACGTCGGCAGCTCCTGCTTCTGGATCAGGATTGATGGTGGTAATATTTAAGAACTCTTCTTCCCACGGGAGCACACGGCCTAATTAGCATACTGATGCTTGCCATCACATTTAATTGCTTTCAGTTTGTAATTAAAACACGTGTTGACTTTGCGTTTCCCTCGTTGATGCATAACAATGAAGGGTTATATGATATGGCACTTTTGCTGTGGTGTACATTAAAATGCAAGGATTAAAATAACGGATATAATCCAAACCATTTTGTGCCTGAGCGCTAATAGTTTGTCAAGCATGGTAGAGAATTAAACTGTATAATATTTAGTGGATGACAGGTCTTCCTCTTTCTCCTATGGCCCTTTTAATGTTGTTTTTAACTTTCATCCATGTGGTTCAATCGAGCACAAATTAAGGGCTGCTTGATTTTGTAATTTCAGCTCTGGATTTCCTGGTGATGCTATGAGGAATGCATTGGATCCACAGATCCAGTGCAATTGAATACATGGATGTGGATTGGCACCTTGTTTGTGGTATGCATGACTACGCTGAGGTCTTTTTAGCATGACAAGAGGAGTGTATTGCAGCCGCCTCTGGATACAGACCACATAGGACCCTAATGCAGGGCATTCCCCAGCGAATACTTCTCAATATCAAAAAGGTGCATATTTGAGGAAATCCTTATCCCATTTACGCCAGTGTTTGCACCCAGACCCAATGGGCCTCTGTGCAATAACTTCTGTACCACCCCTCTGGCTGTGAATGACACCTCAATGGCTGCTCTGAGCTTTTTTCCTCCCTCCATCCAGTCAGGGTTGTGTGCACTCCCTGTCGCTCTACTTTTGAGATTCATTTCCAGGTAAACATGCTTTGGCTGGCCACAAACCTGCAGCCAACAGCAGTTGTCACAGCTGTGCTGGATAATAGCCAGGCTGAACTCCTGCACCGCTCCGGAATGTTTACTGTCACCACAGGGCCTGCACAGCAAACACTTCTCCATTACCTTCCACAAGAAAGAGGGTGCAGTTATTAATTTTATTTTGACGAATCACAAGCTTAACCCATTGGCCCTTTGTTATTGTGGTCGAGAAACAGAGGAGTAAAAGCACTGATACAGAGAAAGCAACCTTACAGCAGGAACTCGGTTTGAGGTTGGTTTAAGTTTTAAAGCACAGAAAGCTGTGCTTTGAAAGTGACGACTCTAAGTAACACGTTCCTGCAAATAACAGCAGGGAATTTGAATTGCACCTCCCACCTGGCTTGTACAGAGACCCTGATATGCATCTGGACTAAAATGATGCACAATTCCCAGGACAACAACAAACCAGTGAGAAATACATTGAAACAGTGCAGATAATATGTAGCATCACAAGTGTCAGAGGGCTTCAGTCACAGCTTTCAAGATTTCAAGTTGAATACAAACCATTCTAAAAAAAAAGTTGTCAGTTTATTTGTATAGAGCTTTTAACAACAGACACTGTCGCAAAGCAGTTTTACAAAAAAAAAAGACTTGAAACAAATTAACTATTTTTATCCCTAATAAATGTATTTATTCCTAATGAGTAAGCCTGAGGTGATGGTGATAAGGAAAAACTCCCTCAGATTACATGAGGAAGAAACCTCGAGAAGAACCAGACTCAAAAGGGAACCCATCCTCATTTGGGTGATAGCGTGATTATAAATAACTTGCTTCTGTAACAGTGTCCTACATAGTCACAAAGTACAATTGTGCAACCAGGAAACACCCCAGAGTGACTTGATAAAACATTGTTTTCAGTTAGTCTAATTTAAGTATTTGGATATCTTACACTCTGCAGTAATTAAAAAAACAAAACAAAAAACAGCAAAAATGGTGCATCATACCACATAACTAAACTTAAAATAAAAATAGCTACTAATGCATTTCTGTTTTTGCTCTAAACAATGGACAGGTTTTGTCACTAGTGGAGGTTCTCCAAAACACTGAGTTTGAACCTGCCCCCAATCTGTCCTGATTTTTATAGCTATGTTGAAAAATATAACCTGAATTACATGAAAGGCCATATCAAATGTTTTTAGAAGCTTAAATATAACCTAACCTCTTTGTGATCTGAAACACGGTTTTAGGTCTACAATAGGGAGAATGCAGGTCAGTGTTTAGAGATCCCAAGGCAATATTTGCTCAGAATACATGCTGTAATGTATGAGTTTGAGTAGGATCACCTACACGCCACCCACTGTGATGTGGCATTGCAACACACAGAAAGCATTCAAAGAGATGATGTATGAACTGCAGTGAACATAAGCATAGGAGGAGGGGAAAAAAACACCCACCAAGGCCTCAACGAAAAACTGAATAAATAAAAGTGAGATAGTTTTTAATTTTTAAATAATCATTTAGTGAGATTCACACAGGTATGTTTTAATTATCTTTCACATGCAGTCTCGAGTTAGGGCTGGAATCCCCTGCCATATGCTACTTCTGGTTCAGACTAAATCAGGCACAAAGTATAGGCCAGTATTCCAACGTGTTCTGTTTGCTCAAAGATCGGGTCCTTTTTGCTTTCATCAAATACAAAAAAGTGACCTTCACTACTGAGTGTGCTCAGAATCTGTACCATGTTCATGAATGATTAACTTTAAGCAAAATATTCCCAAAGTACTCTGTGCTACGGTACACACCTAGTCACTAACCATGACGTAATCACCATATTTATGTGAATGTTTTAAATGCTAATTCTGCAGATATGACTGTGAATCCTATGGTCATGTTAAACATGCCAGTATGGCATTAGTCTGTATTAGCCAATACATTGTGCTTTAATTTTCTTAAACAACAAAGGTTAAAAAAAAAAGGTTGACTAATAGAAAAGTTACTAGTTACAGATGTGATGATAAAGTAGGCTATATATCACGTATCATTTCATATATTTTATGAAATGCTTTCATGCTGAAGTGAGTACACTGGTAGTGGAAAAAAAATATATTTAGCCACAGGAAAAGGTTGTCTTACTAAAAAGTGAATGAAGCCAATTATAGTTAAAGGCCTACCATATTAAACTGTAATTAGGCCTATGGCAATCAAGTTTGTATGCTACCAGTATACACAGCATACAATCTGGAGTGGATGGATATAGTATATGTCTGGGGTATAGACATGATCCAATCTGATAAAACGAAGATGTTATTTATTTAAAAAAAATTATATATATATATATATATATATATATATATATATATATATATATATATATATATATATATATAATAAAAATTAAAAAACATGCCAACATGTACATGTTGACTATCTCCATTTCTTCATGTCTGTTCAGAGAAGCAATCCATGGATAGTAAGACGAGTGACATTTTTTTTCTCTGTGTGCAATTGGCCTGATTTTACTGCAGTAAAAATAATCAGACCAATCACAATCGTAGTGTTCATATGTAGCCTAAATATAACTATAGATGACAATCACATTTCTGAAATAGTGTTAAATATGTTGCAGGAACCTCTGGCAGTCTATCAAACCAGGAGCATGATGGTAGGGTTTGTCTTTTAGCGCTGTCTGAGTGTCCGTCACCCTCTGCCCCGTTTACACATTACACACAGGTCCAAATAAACTCTGAGATTATATTGACATTTGTGCGCCTGCGCTACGCAAATACGCAATCAAACAGATACAGAACGATAACACTGCTGCACAGGCACGTGCCAAACACCTTGGCATTAATGTTAACGTTATTCAAAAACCAGGTGGAAGTTATTAAAAAAAAAAGCTTACATGTCATCAGAACAAATAAACGGCTAGAAATGTCTATCTAACCATGCTGCTTACATTTAGCAAACATGTTTGACAAAAACACATTTTATATTGCGCTGACGCCAAAAGGGGGCGCCATCAAACTCTGTGGCATCACTTGTAAGTCAAAATCAGTCCTGAACCAGATTAACAAATGAATATTCTCTTCCCTTTTTGGTCCCAAATATTAGTTCTGAGCTGGTGTGAAATGCCTCATTAGGAATGTTATTCTTCCTAATGAGCAGGCGAAGTGAAACTGAATTTGTCAAACTTCAAGGGTCTTCGCAATCCGCCCTACCAAATAACAAGAGCATCAGCATTCGCCTGTGTGATTCGCCTATTTCGTGGATAGTCAAACACTTTGGATAAATGTTAGGCTACTTTGTTTAGTGAAGGCAATCAAATCGCGCCACTGCGCGCTGCAGAATCAACACGGATGACCTGTGTGCTAAGAGTGAGCTCTTACATTAGCAAACCCCATCCTGTTATTAGTTAGACTACCACACATTAGCGCGCGTAAACAAACCTATAATCCAACAATCGAGAACAGATTTGAAGTTTCATTCATCTTATTGTCACATCTCACCCACTTACCTAATGGGGGGGTCAAAGTGTTATAAAAAAGCACAGTCATAAGCAAAACAGTATAAAAGCAATAGGGATGTGTTTCCCTTAAAAAGTGTATTGCTTAACCAAATTGTCTGTGCAAAATAATACACAGGCTATGGACTTAACAAAGGGCGCAGAACCCAAGGAGCACCTAAGAAGAGGAGGAAGAAGAAACCTACCAAGATGTTATGTTTATGCAGGACAATTAAATTTGAAACCACTGAGCTGGTTTAAAATATGATTGTGATGGTTAAAACATGAATAAAGGTTAGGTGTAACGTTAGTTTGATAAAGTGGCCCCAACCACCCACCCACCCCCTCGCGTCCCCTCCTTTTTTTCTTCTGTTGGAATACAATAAGATTAGCTTATAATGAATCTTTTCATATGGACGCTTGCTCTTTTGGAGTGGCGCAGGTGTACAATAGGGGGGCAACGCGGCGAAGTCTCGCGTCTAGGTGTGAGCAGATTATTCAAATAGGGCCGAGTGAAGAAGGGATTGGAGGCTCGCCCGGCGCACACGGCTATATCACAGCGCTTACACACAGCAGCAGGCGTCATTTGAACTCCAGTCTTCAGCAGTCGCCTCGCAGCGTCCGTCAGCGCGCCTCCAGCTGACACACACACACACACACACACACACACCATACGCTCACACGCACAAGCGCGCACACATGCGCCAGCCCTTGACAGGAGCGCGCGAGTAGAACACGAGGATCCTTGTGGCTCCTAAACAGCCACCGGTGAGGACGCTCTTGTCTGGGGAAGCCCTTTAATCACTGAACGGAAACTTCAGGATGCTCGGGGCTGTCAAAATGGAAGGACACGAACACGCCGACTGGAGCACCTACTATGGAGAGCCTGAGGTAGGTAGCCTACCCTAAATATATATGTATGTAGTTTTTTCCCCCCTCATGGAAAGCCGATTTAGTTTTATACAACTCAATATTAGCCTTGAGATAATATTAACTTTGAGATCAAATATTGACTTGAGGCGCCTCCAAATCCTCCCCCATCTCGACGCACTGCACTATCCTAACAAAACTTGGGCTTGACATGAAATACAAACTTCCTTCCAGGCATGGACCCTTATGTATACGTATATGTATATCTGTATACTGCAAAAAACATTTTGGCACACATTCAGCAAGGAAGTTTATTTAATTATGAATTAATATTCCGTTCTATTTTAACTGACCGTCGTCTGAGCCTGGTCAATTTGAACAATTTTTCCAATATTTGATTTTTTTTTATCATAAACTGAAAAAGGCCACTTCTGCTGAGCTTAATTTAAAAAAAAAAATAAACATACCAAATATTTATTAAGTGTCAATAAGATTGAAATGAATAGTATTTTCATCTTCTTTCCCCTGTTTTTAGTGTTACACCTCAGTTGGCAACATGAACACCGGACTGGGAATGAACTCTATGAACACGTACATGAGCATGTCTGGAATGAGCACAGCGGC
Organism: Neoarius graeffei; assembly: GCF_027579695.1. NCBI lineage: Eukaryota > Metazoa > Chordata > Actinopteri > Siluriformes > Ariidae > Neoarius > Neoarius graeffei. The sequence continues at coordinate 56,224,680 of NC_083579.1, forward strand.
AAACATTACAGCCAACACTATGAACATGTCGTACGTGAACACGGGCATGAGCCCCTCCATGACTGGCATGTCCCCAGGCGCAGGTGCAATGGCGGGTATGGGCCCGGGCATGACGGGTATGAGCGCAGCACTCAGCCCGAGCATGAGTCCAATGACTGCTCAAGCGCCTTCCATGAACGCTCTGACATCCTATACGAACATGAACGCCATGAGCCCCATGTATAGCCAGTCAAATATCAACCGATCCCGCGACCCCAAAACGTACCGCAGGAGCTACACACACGCCAAGCCGCCGTATTCATACATCTCCCTGATTACCATGGCCATCCAGCAGTCCCCGAGCAAGATGCTCACTCTAAGTGAGATCTACCAGTGGATCATGGACCTGTTCCCCTTTTACCGACAGAACCAGCAGCGCTGGCAGAACTCCATCCGCCACTCGCTCTCCTTCAATGACTGCTTCGTCAAAGTGCCTCGCTCGCCTGATAAGCCCGGCAAAGGCTCGTTCTGGACCCTGCACCCTGACTCGGGCAACATGTTTGAGAACGGCTGCTACTTGCGGCGCCAGAAGCGCTTTAAGTGCGAGAAATCCACAAGCAAGGAATCTGGCCGGAAGTCGTCCGAACCTGGTTCACACAGCAGCTCCGAAAGCTGTAACGGTAACGAGTCCCCGCACTCTAACTCCTCTGTCAGCGAGCACAAAAGGTCTCTTTCCGACCTGAAGTCGAACCCAGGAATGAGTCCAGATCACAACGCCACCTCGCCCGTTTCCCAGCATCACCAACAGCAACAGCAGCAACATCTCATGGTGCAGCACCACGCGGTTCTTGCGCACGACGCGCACTTGAAACCTGAGCATCACTACGCTTTCAACCACCCGTTCTCCATCAACAACCTCATGTCGTCCGAGCAGCAGCATCATCACAAAATGGACTTGAAAACTTACGAGCAGGTGATGCACTACGGCTACAGCTCGCCGATGGCCGGCGCGCTCTCCATGGGCTCCATGGCGGCGAAAGCGGGCTTCGACTCATCGCCGTTAGGAGCTGACACCACATCCTATTACCAAGGCGTGTACTCGAGACCCATCATGAACTCATCCTAGTCTGGTGGACCTTTTCACGTGTTTGTACATTTGTAAAAATCACTCTTTGTGTATACGTATTCTGGACTTTTTTTTTGACGTTTCACGTTAATTTAGTGGTCACGTTTATTAGTAATTATTTTGTAAAAAAAAATGTGAAGAAACGAATGTGACGAACTCTGCTTGGCGGCTTTGAAAATGGACCAAAAATACTGATCTGAATCTGGGAATCTCAACCAAATGAAACAGAGGAACTGTTCTTCATTCATTTGTGAAAACATTATTTATGGCTTGTAAATGTGTATTCTTGTAGACAATGAGAACAGAATCTATATTAAAGTGTTATTTGAATTTTCAACAAGTTCTGTTCATGTGGTTTTTTTTGTTCATCAGAATCATTCTCGGATGAGAATCATTATCGTCCTGAGAATTCACAGCAATCCATTTATTTAATTTAGATTTCAGGCAGTTCTACAAAGGCATTTCACTTTATGAAACTAAGCTTGTAATTGAACTAGTACCTAAATATCGAAAAAAAAACATTTAAAAAAAGATATAGCAAAAAAAAAAAAAAAAAAAAGACTCTTAAATGCACAAGACGTAAACATAAGGAATAATTGGAATTGCTAAAGCCTATGCTTATAATATTGATGCTGTCTAAATGTGCAGATAATCATACAGGCTGGACAGAATGTGGTGTAAACTAGTCTCCTGGGATTTCTTTTTCCACAGCCAATTAGCCAGATATTCGATAAATAAACTTTGGTGGACTGAAGAGGTTTCAGAGGAGCTATGCAAGAAATTAGATATATCCAATTCCTTATAAGGAATTAAAATAGTTGTTCCAACAACAAATGGTATTTAAGAGGAAATTCACGTTTAGTTTTCCCCCACATAATATAATATAATATAATATAATATAATATAATATAATATAATATAATATAATATAATATAATATAATATAATATAATAATCGCACACATAAATGCATATACTGAAAATGTATTTTTAACACATTTTATTTGTTGGGCAGTGGTGGGGTGGTCCACTTTGTCTGATAAATTAAGAAAACAACAACAACAACAACAACAATAATAATAATAATAATAATAATAATAATAATAATAATAATAATAGGAAGAAGAAACCATAACGTTGCTTGGTAATTACTGATGCTAAAGAGTGGTGGAGAGGAAACAGGTATCAGTATCGGAAAAGGTGACAGTGACATTTCTTTTTCAATTTTGATATTGTGACATGTCTTAAAAGAGGCAAGCTGCCTCTTAAACATGATTTATTATTATTATTATTATTATTATTATTATTATTATTATTATAGAAGAATCCAGACTTTTTCTGACACTTTTTTTTCTTGACATTATATGGCTGGACACTGTGATAGACGCTTTTTCCTGTTTACAGTCCATGAAGCACTCAATGAGTCAACTACAACTCGTCTGAACATATTTCATCATTTCACTGACATTAGTGCCTTAGAGGAAAATGAAGTCCCTAAACAGTTAGAAATATTATTTGCCAAGTGCAATATGGTCATAAGCCGGTTTATATTTTAGATCAGCCTCTGCGCGCAGTGCAGACTCCCATACTACTCATCTGCAAATAAACAATAGCTGGTAAACAATGAAAATATGGTGTTAATGCATATATAGGATGTGTACACGGGGGAGCAAATTGCAAGACTGTAAACTTTGCGTGGAGGCACGTCACTTGTGGGTAAATTTGCACAGATATTAAATTTCGGCCCCCTCATTTTAGACTTAGGCCTAATGCGAGGCTGAATTTTTATAGCTCGCTGATCGATATCGCTGTAAAAATAATCTTTTTTTTTTTAAACTAGCGGGGCAGCGAAATCTTTGCTTTGTGCTAAAGTCAACAGTGGCAGAGTTTGAGCTCAAATAAATGCCGCTGTGCCTGGAGCACTCTGTGCAGAAGGCAGCGCGCGAGCAGCGAGCGGACCCTCAGGCTTTCCCTTCCAGCAGCGCGCAGGTAGGAGCAGCTCCGGTCCTCCTCACATCCCATTTACACACACTTGGACGGCATGCTGTGGTTTACATGTTGTGGCTGCATTTATCTCGGAGACGCGGGACTTTTTCGCTCTCGAGTTTGAGACACGATCTGCGGATTGCAACAAGACTCGCTGGAGCCTTTTCTCGCGCGCGCCTTGCGGACAGACCGCGGCTCCAGCTGATAGATGCTGCGCTTCATTCACACCGCAGGAGAAACGCGCTCTCTCCAGCACGGGCCACCACGACCCCCTAGAGCCCTCCTGTGTAGAATGACTGAGTGGTTGATATTTTCCATTGTTCAGTGATTATACGATAAGCAGCGTTAACGAAACTTAACCAGTAAGGCAGTTTCTCGAAATAGGATAATTACCCTGCAGCCACTATACTGATGCTTTCTGCATTTGCAAGAGGCTGCATAATGGTGCATATGCTATAATAACTAAAACCAGTGGTCAAGGATAATGCGGCAGTTATCGCTAATTTGTATTACAATCAGGTTTGCAGACCGAGTACACACCTGGTTTACTTCACCTACTTCAGGCAGAAATCTGAATGAGCCACACAACATCGAGGGAAAGGCAAAACAAAGCATTTGCAGATCTAACACTATAGTATAACGACTTTATGGTTTGGTTACTAGAAGTATTTTAAATATGGGAAGTAATAGAACGCAATAATAATAATAATAATAATAATAATAATAATAATAATAATAATAATAATACATTGCCTGAAACTGTAAATATTACAGATTGTAAGTATTATAACCTGCAGGCTACAGTCCGGCAGCTTTATTTTTGTCCTAATGAGTAACAATTCACATGATTTTCAAATAACGCAAGTCGTTTTAATTTATTATTGTATTTGCAAATATGTATTTGCCATTTTATTAACGGAAACAACGAAAATAATGGAATCTATTAATAATAATAATAATAATAATAATAATAATAATAATAATAATAATAATATGCTTACAGAATACTATACAAAGTCAAGAATTCTTTACAGCTACGCAGCTCCACTCAGTGGATTATCTTCTTTACTGGAAATGTAAATTAACAAGTGAATGCAGAAATGGGTATGAAACAGACCTGTCTGAAGGCGGCTATAATGGACTCAAAACAGGCTCGGATAATTTGTGTTATGTTTCTGAGCGCATAACAATCATATCATCTCAATTAATAGAACCTTTATCAAAGAGACCAGTAAGCTTAATTATCCTTATTGTTAAATATATTTAATCGGCTTACATTTACTAAGAGCGCTCCAATTTTCGTGTTTATTTGCAATGAAAGTCAAGTCAATGCAAGTAATAAACATTCAAACTATACTTCACAAATCCCCCAAGACACCGATGTCAGGTTGGTGTCATGGGAAGTGGCCTGGGGTTGGCATCATTTATATATATATGATGACAACCCCAGGACACTTCTCACCTACTTTTGCAGCCCCTGTATATATATATATATATATATATATATATATATATATATATATATATATATACACAATATATATATATATATACACAATATATATATATATATATATATATATATATATATATATATATATATATATATATATATATATATATACAGTAATGAAAAACAAAACGTTCGCACAAAACGTTAGTATTAAATGAAACCTAGCACCACTATTATAATACTAGTAATACTGGAATAATCCTTACTGTATACCTACTTTTGCAGCCCCCTGTATATTTAACCGCAGCTAGAAGCCTATATTCTTGGCCCAAGTATAGATTAGTGAGATATACATTTTATTTATATTTATATTTTAAATTAGCTAATAGTATAACTCCAGGCGGACTTTCATACCACAGAAAGTATCACATGTAGCCTATTACAACTTGTGATGAGTGACCTATCGGCCCAGCCAATTAAAACCTCACGATATTCGGTGTCTTACGTAACCCTATTACCAGCCAATCTGGCGCGCGCTGTGCTAGCCTAAAGTTCGGAACACCCAAGTAGATCGTATCCAGGGAAACGGCGCGCGGCCATCTTCCCGGCGTTAAAGCGGCTTTTAGGCCGCGGCTGCGACAGGAGCGACACAGCAGCCCGACTTAACTTCTCCCTCACACCAAATGCTCTTAATCCTCAAGGCACAGCAAAGTAAAGCTGCTGCCTCACAGTATATTAAAAGAACACAAAGTCAGAGCGAGTTCGGAAAGGCAGTTTCTCTGAGAGCGGTGATTCCCACATGGTTCTGAGGATGCACACAAATGTCTTTAATACAAGTCGGCTATACACTGCGACGGACATGCATGTATGTATGTATGTATGTATGTATGTATGTATGTATGTATGTATGTATGTATGTATGTATGTATGTATGTATTTTCTTAACTGTGTGTGCAGATAAACATTAAAACATGACATCAACCTAATACTATGACTTACTCTCTGTAGGCCTATATGCTGCATTAATTTTGCAAAGCTCTGGATATTTACTTCCTTTTTACAAAATTATTCATTTTGGTGTATTGTAAGATTATGATTGATTTATGGTTTTTATATTACTAACAGGCCTATACTACTACTACTACTACTACTACTACTACTACTACTACTACTATGACCAATCGTTTATTATTAAATTATTATCATGTATGAATAATATAAAGACTTTTATTACATTGTAATTACAATAATAAAACCATTAACCTACCACTAGAAAACAAAACAATTACAATACTCTGCCTCAGATTCTTTATCTCATTTTAACCTTCTATAGACAAGAATTATGTGTATTATTAGAGCACGTGTCCTCACACTATTGCTTTTTATATTTTTTCTGACCAAAAGACACAGACCTAACCTTACAAGTAAATGCATAAATAAATACAGCATTTTGGTGAGGGTAATACAGAACTTCATATTGTGGAAATTTGTAAGTTACTCAAAGAACAACAGCACAAGGGGCTTTAAAGTATTGGAAATGCATATAAAATTTTACAAATCAAAGGAAATCTGCAGTGTGGTGGTGAATATGGGGTAGTTTGAACTGCAGAAGTGCCATATCCCATGAATCCATGGAAATACAACTGGTTACATTTGCATGGCACAAGCGTGTCAGGTAACAGCATGTGTGGTCACTGTGGTGGGATCAGGTACTCAGCTTTATGTGAGTGTACTGAGGTGCTGGAAAGGCTGTGACCATCAGTTCAGGAAAGAGTAATAGGTGCTTCATATACATTTAAACAGGTGTGCGCTGGCCTGTATTTTGTCTTCTGATTACGCATTCTAGGTAAAAATTGAAAGAAAAATAATGTAGGTATGAAAATAAATAATTTTAAATATATTCAACTGATGAATGTAGAGGAACATAATCACATTTTTATTTTTGTACAAAATTTGTACACATTGTGCTTTTAAATTCTCATGAAATCTTTTTTTTAGCAAATGTAAATGACACCCAGTTAACAAATTCACATCATTTTTCTTTTCTTGATGAGTCTAGACTGTAGAGAGCCAGATGGAAGGTAGCGGAAATAGGCCAGGGATGCAACAGAGGTCAATAGTGTGCTCACAATGCTCTAACAGAATAGTGCGAAATTCTTGCTTGGGACTTTCTCTCACAGACAAGACTTGCCAGACCACAGGCCAGTGTATCCTGCACACCTTATTACACTTCACAAATTCATGAGTGTTTTTTAATTTTATTTATTTTAATTAAATAAAATTAATTAATTAGTTTATTTTTGTATTTATTTATTTGTTTGTTTGTTTGTTTAAGTAAACCACAAACTATAATCTCTTTATATGCCTTTTCAGAGATGTCTTCAACATCCTATTTGTCCTGTAACTCTTCTGTGCACCACATATTTACATACAGGGATACATAAACAGTAAATTTCATTCATATTTGCTAAAATTGCTGGTTCATGTTTGTCCATTCCCCTTGTTCAGGCATACATATACATACATGTATTGTATGGATTCCAGTAGTTCTCACCCTCATCCAACATTTCTTCTGGTTAAAGTCTACAGTTCAAGACTAAGTCACTGGGAAGGACATTCAACTCATTAAATCTTAATGAAACCAATAAACACAGGTGCCAGCAATTCATTCAGACGCCCAAACCAATCTCCATTTCCCGCTAAAGGCAAACAAGCCCAGATGCCCCAGTGTGATTCGCTGAATAACAAAAGCAAATCAAATTTTTTGTCCTGCATGTGTTCTCAATGCAGAAATGTAGAGGCAATAGGTTATGCCGAGACAGAGCTTGTCCAATTTATCGTACGTGAGACGGGTGTGTCACTGAGGTGATTCCAGCATTTTCTAGGACAGCAAAGAGCTTGTACTTGAGAGGATGGCAGGAATGTCTATGCAATATTCATGAGAACCTATTTCTTCAAGATAGAACTGGGCAGACATGTATGATGATAAAAAAAAACAACAAGTCTACATCTCTTTCTTAGAATCAGAGTGACTAATAATACTCCAGCGGCCCCACAACTATACATCAACAATCGAGCTACTCTAGACTGGATACTTCTAGATACTTCATTCAGCCCAAATTATATGATGCTCTACTGATAATCTATTCTATATATCTATAATTTATATATTTTAGAATTCATTATGTCTCCTTTATCCAAATCAAAATGAAATAACAACAGCATAATTGCCTTCAGAACTCCAAAATGTGCCCAAGTGCCCAATTTAAAGAGACCATGAGCTACTGTAATAAAAAAGCCCAACTGCTATACTGCCTAACTTCACTCACATTACATGAACCCAAATGCAATCCGATATAAAAGGTACAGATCATTCATCAGTCCAAGATTAATGTGTGAATAAAGCACTGTTAAAAGCCCAGAGATGAGATTACTTGTAGATACTACAGGGTAGTGCTCCCCAGACACATATAATTTAACCCGCGTCTGCTTACCACTGACAGTGACATAGTGGCCAGACTAATTCAATTTTCTGTCAGATTAAGTGAAGGTAGTATTGTTGGGGAAGTAGATTTATCATCAGTGATTTACAAAAGAAAGACCCCCAGCGTAGACATACAACGGAATTTGTCAGAGACTGTGCTGTGTAAAATGACCTATACATGTTTAATATGCTTAAATTACTATTATTCAGAGTATCAACCACTGAAATATAATTTAGAACATAAACAGGCACGCTTTGTGGTTAAGCACAGTCATGCAAAATAAAATTTTTTGCCAGAAAATAAAAAGGCAAAGCATGGCTCACTGTTTGAGGTACTGTTCAGTTTAGGCTTAACAACCATTACCATAACTGTGTATCTGGGGCTTAAGCGGACCAACCCACTATTAAGGTCACTTATCCCAAAGACTGTTCTGTTACTATACCAATGCAAATAAGTCATCTGCACATGCAAAGCTGCACATTATTACAGACTAGTCCAACACGATGAATCCTTTTGAGCAGTGCAGATGATTTAGACCAGGGGAAAGATTAATTACGACATAGGGTTTGCTGATGAAGAGCATTTGGAAAGAAGTCAGCTTTTCAAATACCTGGCTTCCATGGTGGTGTGGTTAAAATCCCCAATGTTTTCAAACTGCAAATGCTCCACTGGAAGTTGGAAGAGTTAGAAATGTATATTTTGTGAGAATCAGATATCAAGAGATAGTAAGCAAGTATTACATGGACGTATGTATACCAGCGTATGAATGACAGTTCTCATGGTGGCACTTTATTTTGAAAGAAATACTTAATTAAGCATGCAGTCTAGTGCTTTCTGAGGATTTACATCACATGGAATAAATTTTTTACTTTTCCTAAAATTGACTGTTATTATTTTGCACTATAGATTAGATACACATTGCCTGCTCTAATTTACCAATTTTATCTGAGCCATTAAACACATCAATTGGAACTATTGCCTCATATAATAATAATAATAATAATAATAATAATAATAATAATAATAATAATAATAATAATAATAATATAACTTAAAATAACATCTAATAACAACAGTGGTAGCTTTTTAGATGCATAAATATAGTTAAATGATATGAGAAATAGAAGTTCACAGGTTTCCTGAGATCATAATAGGTGCAAGAGATCATCTTGCACCTAGCTTTGTTGTGCAATATTTTTGTCATATATCTATGTCAGATCAATTCAAAATGACAATGCATAGCCAATGATGGAGCAAACAAAGCACTGAACATATGCATGGGTTTAGTTTCATCCCCTATCTATACACTACTGTGGGCTTCACGGAAAGTAATCTTACTTGAAAAAAAAATCTTGAATACTGTGTATTAAGTACAAGATGTCTGACAAGCAGAAAGCCAGCATCTAGAGGAGAGGGCTAACTGCTACAACACATTTTAGTGAGCAGTTGGTGATAAACGCAGTTAGCCCCTCCTTGGCTTAAAGCAATTAATTCAGGGACCCTGACATCAACTCTCCAATCCTCTGACAGCTTGGAGCCCAAATCAAAATGCTAGTTCTCCTGGGAACAGGAGAAGATAGCCGGCTCTTTTCTGGACTGTTTGCTCACTGGGCCTGAGAGCAATCTTCCTTGCTGAATGAAATGCAAGGACACAAACAATGTGGCGGCAAGAGAATGGAAGACGGGGAATGAACAGTTTGGACTATTTGCTCAGCAGAAGGGCAGTCACAATGGCTGGCCCATGGCTTTCCCATGCATCAAGCCTCTTAGTCTTAGCACTCCTTTGTTGCTGGGTTTCGTTCAGATAAGAGCCCAGCTGCCCCATGCATTTAATTCCCATTGTAAACCATACTGTATAGCCATTTATCTGCTTTTAGGTGGCTTTTCGTCATTTTGTTATTCCATAAGTGTGCATCATATTGCCCATGTATCTCTGTGGTCTGGCTTCACCTTTGCATGTGCAGTCATTTAGGGAGGTTGGACCAAGAAAACAAACAAGGTCATGACTACAGAGGGATAATACCTCAAGTCTTCTCCTTTCACTTAAACGTGTGTGTGTGTGTGTGTGTGTGTGTGTGTGTGTGTGTTTGTGCACTTCAAGCTGTTATAAATGCTAGCTATCTCATTAAACCAGTTGCACCTTGAATCATTCCATTTAAGCAATTACCAAAGAGAAATTACCCCTTAGAAAAAAATGGAGTAGAGTGAATGGCAGAAAATTGCCTAACCTTCTATTATTCTTAAAACAGGGGTTTTAAACAGAGAACACCACCCAAAAAGGTTGCATCATCAACTTGGTTGTAAATCAAGCTGACAATCCAAACTATGCCATGTAACATTTGCATCTAGGATTCCAAAGCTGTCTGTCACCACAAAGGTGTATGCTGGTCAAGTGGGTAAAACTCCATAACCACAAGGTCCAACAAGCTCACAAAGAAATAATATTACACATCAGAAACCTTAAGCTCCAGATATCTCTTTGATTCTACCCTTGAAGAAAGTCTGTCAGTCAGAGGTGCTTAAGCCAGCATTATCTATCACCTGCTTATTTATTGTGCATCTAATATTGACCTTTTATTATGATAAGCACTTCAACATCTATAGCTTATAATTACTGCTACCACAACTAATATTTCTACTTCTGCTGGAGTTATGCCATTAGCAGTGCATGTGATGTAATTACTATTGTTGCATCAGTACTACTTCAGTACTGATGCAAACTCTTTGTTTTTTTTATTTAAATTCTTTGTTAAGATCTTTTTTCTTAACAGAATGAAAATTGCATTTCAATTTATTAAATAAGAATACAATAATTCATGATGACAGATGATGTAATTGGGACACCCTGTATTTGATTCTTAACCCTTTAGATTTTTATTATGAATAAATATTTTATTTAAGAGTATTATGAAACGATCAGAATCAGTTAAAAGCATGCTTTAGTGATTATTTTGTAAAAATGTACTGTGGAAATATTTGAATATTTCCTCTTTAACAAAATGGGTTTCCTTACATGGGTAAGCTGGGGACTTTTATTTATAAATTACTAAACTAACAGTTCTAATGTTGCTCAAGAGATCTTCAAAATACTACAGATCTTCAAAATACTATAAGATTCATCAACCTTGAGAGGTCCAAGCTTGGTACTAATGTAATTTTCTTCACAAAGTGGAAAAGAAGAAGGAACAAAACAAAACAAAACAAAACAAAACAAAACAAAACAAAACAAAAACCCTGCTTGGAGTTATGCACTGCAATAAAGAAATGCATTAAGTTATTTGCAAAAATCTGGCTAATCTCCAGTCCATGTTTCCAATCCTAATTTCACAGCTCCTTCAGGCCTATGGTGTGGGAAACCAAAACATTAGGTGGGAAGGGTAATACAGGGAACATTAATGTAGTGGCACTGAGAAAGCTGGATTAGTGTTAGGGATTTACGTCACAGTGGGCGGACTGATTTCCGCAGTATGATAATGGTCTATTATAGTCTTATCATGTTTCAAAGAGGGAGTCTCATAGAAGGAGAACTATAGTTCTGTGGTCACACTGAAAAAGTGAAAACATGATGCAGAATGCAAAGCAACTTGTCAAAACAAAGAGCAAATCAGCCCTGTATATAGAGTAGGAGTTCTATATGCTCATTTTTCCTGTAGATGCAAGTCCAGTTGCGTATGTGTAAGTAAGGGTGTGTGCATGAACGTGTGTGGGATAGTTTTGTATAACGCTTCACTGATGCTAAAATAAAGCTCTGTTCATGGCTTTTCAGCACTCCTTTAAGTTGCCACCACTGTGTAATTGATGAGTGCTGAGACATGACACAAAGCTCTACTGCTCAGAAATGAAAGGGGATAACCAGGTCCTATGAGATGAAATACATAAAATATGAGTGATTAGCAAGTACCGGCACAATGTTGATACTGCTATGAGAACACACACGAATGAACACACCCTGTGTTGTACAGAGCTTTCACACACTGCACAATCAAAAAAACAAAAAAAACCAAAACCCAACAACCCTCTTCACTGCTACAGAGATGAAATAAGCACCACATTCACTATCAAACTCAATAAGCAACATTTATTCAAATAACCCATGGGCTGTATACTCAATTATTTACAAAGTTAGACATTTTCTTAATGCATTGCCTAAAGCTACACTGAAAGAGCTGCGTCCTACGGGTTAACACTCAGAATGTCAGGCAGTCCATCTTCCTATAAGACAAGTTCGAGGTAGAACTATTTAGGGGTTGTTTCTGTAGGAGAAAACTTTCTAATGTCAGATAAAATCCTTTCATGAAGGTTTTGCAAAGAATGATGAGGGAATGGGTCTCCTTGGCACTAAAGGGTTTTCTAACTTTCATGTCATATCTTCCTTTCATTCTTGGGGATTAGTGTCTTATTCAAGGGTGCAATTACAAAGCTATACAGTAGAAGGGTGGGGAGAAATAAGCCTGCAGGTCTCTTCCAATTTCATTTGACTTCATTATGCATTTGAACCTTGTGACTTGAATGAAACACATCCCACGACTGCAGTCCATTAAACATTATTGTCATTGATGACAGAATCATGGTTAAAATACTACTACTAGTACTACTACTAATAATAACAACAATAATAATAATTATAATACATAGGGCCAAATTACTCAATTCTGATTGGTCAATCAAGGAGGACTTTTTTCCTTAACACGGGGCCGTATTTGTGAAATGCTATTGGCTAGTTTATTGCTTGGTTACGGTTACAAAAATTAGCAAATTTTGTCAACAAAATGGCCGACTCTGCTGACTCAGTAATGCCGCATTTCACTATATTTGACAAAGAAATGATAAACCAATTGAAAGCTGCAAGCGAAAATGAAAATACCAAAAAAGTACAAATTTTTTGGCTTTCCGTGTTTAAGAAATGGGCTGCAGAAAGGCAAATAAATGACTCTTTAGTGGCATATGAATGCTGTGAGTTAGACAAGGTGCTATCGCAGTTTTATGCAGAAGTGAGGAAAGAAAATGGGGAAAACTACGAACCAGACTCTTAAAGTAATGCAGGCTTTTGTAAAGAAGTTCCAATAAAATTTTGTAAACCACTTTCAAAATCCTTGTGTCGTGTCGCCGTGTCATGATGAAAGATGCTTTAGAAACTGATTCAAACGTGCAAGATAGTCTTGCACCCTGATTGGTTCAAAAAACGTGAATGACAAATGTTGGGAACTTGAATGGCTTCCAAAGTATGAATTTGGCCCTATATATTATAAACAAGTAATTGTATGGTTTCTCATAAAATTAAGGATCAATTTCACTCATGATTTCAAAGTTTTGAAATTGCCCTCATCGCTTTTTTTTTTTAAAGATTTTTTTGGGGGCTTTTTGCACCTTTTTTTATTGGATAGGACAGTGTAGAGACAGGAAATAGATGGGGATGGATCGGGAAATGACCTCGGGCCGGAATCGAACCCGGGTCCCCGGATTTATGGTATGGCACCTTATCCACCTGAGCCACGACACCCCCAGCCCTCATCACTTTGCGACTCGGGGAATTTTCAAAACTTCGAAATTACTCATGAAATTATTCCTTAATTTTACTCGGCCCCATATGATTACCTATACTAATCATCATCATCATCATCATCATCTCTCTCTCTCTTTCTCAAAAGATTTTTTTTTTGCTGTTTCAAGGTTATGAGGGGTGTAAGAAAAACAATAACATCATTGAAATATACTGGATGCAAATGATATATAATTAAAAATAATGCGAATATACTGTATACATCACAAGCTATATGCATATTGCTAAGTGTTTACATATTTTTATTTTACTAATAGTATCACAGCTGAAATTGTTTTGCCCTTAAATTGTCCCTTACAAGACAAATATGCAATAGCTATATTGCCACAGGTCACATTTTCATTAAAAATCACTTATTTTTTGCTCACAGTTTGTAACAAATGATCACAAAAACATTTCCAACACATTTTTATCAAGTTGTATCACAGACATGTTGTGTCAGCTCATGTTGAGTAATGCACAATTCCATGACCACAACTGCAAGTAAAAACAAACCTGCTATAAGAAGGATAGGCTGGTGCAGATCAAGTCCTTAGAACAAAGTATATTTCTAAGCTGAAAAAGTCCTGACTTTGCAATGCATCCTAAAATGGTGTGCATATTGAATAATTGCTTACCAACACAAAGTTTTAGAAGCAATGCATGAGCCATAAGCGCATGCATGCAAATACAAGTGTATGTGTGAATGGTAAGTAACTGAGACAGTTTTAATAGGAAAATTGGTTTACTCATGCAAATTCCCACAAGGGAGCTGGAACAAGCCCTTGAATAACATGAATGAACTGAATGACAGTTATAATATATCAGCGCATTAAAAATGCCAATAGATCACAATACTCAAAAAGCTAAATGATATTTAAAACAATTCAAAGATAGATTTGTAGGCCTTAGAAATGATCAGTTTTGACCTAAAGCTACACTAATACCATTTAAACCAATAACATTATTACCTGAAAGCAAAGTCTATGACTTGGTCTCAGGAGGAATTATATACACACACACAGCCTCAGAGTTAATAAAGAGCTTAATATTGTACTCTGGCTCCCTAAAACTGTGTTGTTTTACCAGTAGATCCACTTGGCCAGAGTTCTTTTTTTTTTTAGAGAGAACAGACCAAAGATAAGAGCTATGGGAGCATGTGACCGCCACACAATGTCCCCTCAGTTGGCCTCATTGACCGGTCCATGGCACCTTCCAGGTATGACTGCAATGTTTAACCAGCCATCCATCTTCTACCTGCTGCTGGCAAACAGGCACCTTTGTCTAAGCCTCACTGTTGTTAGGGCCTGCTCTCACTTAATGGATCAACCCCATTTATTTCCCCATTGGCTGTGGCTCAGAATCTATGCTTTTCCTTTAATCCGCTTTTTATTTCTTTGTCAGGAACATTCAGTGTGTTAATACATCTGTGCGTATGGGCGGTTCAGAGGAGAGACTGTCAATTGCCAGATTCAACTGGTGATTTGTGGCAAATTCCAGGCACTTATCAGCAGAGTCCAGGATTAATATACAAACAGACTCTAGGTGGATCTGTTATCTTTACTGGAGTGAACCTTTTCTATATAAAATTTCCACATTCATTAAAACAGTGAAAAAGAACAATCTATACATTTCATTTCTGGAAATTATAAGTCATGTTTATATATGTGCATATAAAATGTCTGATAGATGGCTGTTGTCTGATATGTTTTTGTTAAAACCCGAGAGACAATATATAGCCAACAGTACATGTCCTTGCCATATTTACCTCTATCTTAACAATGTTTTCTGACATGTCTTTAACTAAACAATACTATTTCACTCTTCACATCATTTAGGACTGATAATGTATGAAAATAATAAATGTATGTTTGTGAAGTTAAAATGCTCATATTAATGAGGGGAGGGGGGTATTATGAAAAAACAAAACAATGGCAAGTTTGGACAGGGTGTGGTGATTGAACTGCCAATACCTTTAAGATTAAAAAAAAAACCTTGTGTGACTCCAATGACTTAATGACCTTTTTAAATAAACATAACCTCATTTTCTCTTTCTCTGTAGTAGCCTGAACACCTTCACTTTGTTCACTGGGAGGAAAAATGCTCATATTAGGTGTTTGATATTTAAATAACGACATGCCAAAAAGACAAGACTGGAAATTAGACAGAACATAGTCTACTCTGGGGCAGAATGATATTGTGGTAATTCAAATGTGAATCTGCCATCATGCCATCAATATTACTTCTACCATAATTCCATGCATATAAAATGAGATTGAGGAATTTGACAATGAATTTAAAGTGCATACTTTTCCTTTCAGGTATGGATCAATTTGCAAACGTTCATGAGTTACAGCCCTAACCCTTCAAACCTTGTTGGGAGTGTTAGCTTGCCAACCATCCTCACAACACCTTCACCTGCGACTCAGCAGTCACGTCTGACCTGGCCGCATATGAGAGATAACATTCGCGTCTGCAGAGCTGAGAGGGGGGACAAAAGGAAGTTTGACGTTAATGATTAACAGCGCTAAAAGCTCCTGCTTTTGTATTCCCATGGTACCGAGGCTATCTGGTGGCCATGTGACCTGCGTGGAGGAGATTGGGGGTGAGCGCTAGAACAAACACAGGTGTTGTGTTTGGGTTGGAGTTGCCTGCGCTGTCAGGGACAACCACAAACACATGCAGCAATGCCAAGCTCCACAAACAGCTGCCTACGCGAACAGATCAAGTCCAATGTGCTCCTCCCCATCTTCCTATGTGTTCCACATCGGAAAAAGTATCTACCATATTTAGTGCATTCTAACTGGGGCATACTGAAGGAACGAGCTTGATGATGTATAGTCTAAATAAAAACACATTTGCCTTTTACTTGTACAATAAAACCTAAGAATATATGCTTTAATTTATACCTGTATATTCCACTGTGCTGAATGATCATGTTCTCATGTCACATGCAACTGCTAATCAATTTTGCTGACGCTGCCTGACTGTAATTAATGAGCTGTTCTCAATCATCCTCAATCATGCTAAACACCATGCTAACAAGTCCTGAGGGAACGGTGTTAAGAACCATTTAACCTCAGCATTTTCAATGTCAATCATGGCTACATGTGCAGTGCACTAGTGGGAACTGGACCTTTCTCGATAATGTAATCAGCTGATATGAAGGCCCTATCGCCAAAACAGAAATGACGGAAATGATAACAAGAACAAAAGCTGCAATACACACATCCCACTTGTAAAAACACGGAAATGGAAAGACTCCATTATGGAAACACCTCATTCAGTTTCTAATTTTCTGTGTGGTGTGCTGCAGATCAGACAGACGGTCCTTTTATTGTTCTGATATTAATGTTTGTGCTCTGGCTGCCTTGCGGTTAATTGCTAGCAATCGAGGAGTCGAGGTTTGATTATGAACGCAACAATGATAAAGCCTTTTGACGGCAAACACTTCATCAGAAGGGGATATTAAATTGTCGAGGGAGAGAAACGGTGTGAAGGAGATAGGGAGAGTCCAGCCG
The DNA here is from genome assembly GCF_027579695.1 of Neoarius graeffei. Lineage (NCBI taxonomy): Eukaryota > Metazoa > Chordata > Actinopteri > Siluriformes > Ariidae > Neoarius > Neoarius graeffei. Next base: position 56,241,769 of record NC_083579.1, read on the forward strand.
AGGCAAATAAAATGTATTCGATCTAAAACCTCAATCAAACAACAGATTTCATACCTGTGTGTATATATGTGTGTGTACACATCGCTGTCAATACTAGTGAACACGCACACACCTTTGTTAGCTTTACTCTAGAAACCGTGAAGGCGTGCTGGAGGGTAGGTGTAAAACCTGAACACAAACTCTGACGGCACACTGTTTTAAGACTAAACAGGAAAGTGGACACTGTCTGGAATGAACAGTTTTGCATAGATTAATACACCACCATGCACCTAATATAGTTAACATGTCAATACAATGTAGTCTGGTCTACATGGGAACACAGTTACTAGAAATATTTTCACTGAAAACACAATATACATTTCAAATTGATAAAATCAAAACACTTAAAAATCTCGGCATCTAAAAAGTTTAGGAAACAATTAGTCTTGTCAATTTTGTCCTTAGTTCATCTTCACACCTTTCATCTTCACCATAATGTACAAAGCTTAAACCAGAATTCAAATGCAGGATAATTATAGGTGATCCATTGAGGAACACAAGGGCATGTGGACAAAAAGAAAAGCTGTAGATATTCGTCACAGGATTAGTGCTGTAGGGTGTACTGTGCAGTAAAAAGCTTCACGGCAAACCGCTCCAAAAGGACTCAAGGCATCAGCTTTGTTGCTAGAGTATTGTGTCACTCCATAAGTCTGGCTATTGTGAGCTGAAACTGAGCTAATCAAAGTGATTTAGGAACGATAAAGTAAGCTATGAAAAGACAGAAAAAACAGCTCAGTCTTCAATAGCTTTGATGTGGTCAACAAAAAAATGTTATGTAAAAAGCACAAGTGTTTCCGAAGAAGGCAGACTACACATGAACCTTCAGCTCTTTTGTCTGCCTCTACACCCATAATGAGATTATGCTTGAGGGAATAGGAAAACTCTTCACTGTATTTTATACATAAATAAATTATATAGATACATTTATCAACCAAGTGTATTATGGTCAAAGAAAATGTAATAGACAAGTTAAAAAGAAAAACAAAACTGAAATTTAAAGAACTAAGGAATGTCTTTCTTCAGATATTCATCATAAAGACCATTCATTCATTCATTCATTCATTCATTCATCTGTAGTAATGACTTTACTGGTGGGATGCCAGTCATTCACAGGGCCCCATGCACACACTCATTCACACCTACAGACAGTTTATCTTCGCTAATCCACCAACAGCTATGGTTTTGTGAAGTAGGAGGAAACCAGAAAACCTGGAGGAAACACAAACTGACATGAGGAGATCATGCAAAACTCAGCACAGACAGTAATAGACCAGTGGTACTCAAGAGGTCCTCGTTTTGGAGCCATAATGCAACAGAGGTTTTTACTTTCTGAATGTTCTACATTCAGAACACACTTTATATTGTCATTATATTCCAACTGACATTATTTAGAGGGTAGGGTTACCTATTTGGGTTATTGATGTCTGAATTAAACCCAATTAATTCAAGCAACCAGTCAAATAAGCTCTCTCTCTGTGTGTGTGTATATATATATATATATATATATATATATATATATATATATATAATCTCATTATCTCTAGCCGCTTTATCCTTCTACAAGGTCGCAGGCAAGCCGGAGCCTATCCCAGCTGACTACGGGCGAAAGGCAGGGTACACCCTGGACAAGTCGCCAGGTCATCACAGGGCTGACACATAGACACAGACAACCATTCACACTCACATTCACACCTACGGTCAATTTAGAGTCACCAGTTAACCTAACCTGCATGTCTTTGGACTGTGGGGGAAACTGGAGCACCCGGAGGAAACCCACGCGGACACGGGGAGAACATGCAAACTCCACACAGAAAGGCCCTCGCCGGCCACGGGGCTCGAACCCGGACCTTCTTGCTGTGAGGCGACAGCGCTAACCACTATATATATATATATATATATATATATATATATATATACTCACAAACCAAATTCCCCCCCAAAATTGGGACGTGGTGTAAACTGGAAGTAAAAACAGAAGGCGATAATTTGCAAATCATAGAAACCATATATTTCATTGAAAATAGTACAAAGACAACATAGCAAATGTTGAAACTGAGAAATTTTATTGTTTTTTTTAAAATATATGCTTATTTTTAATTTGATGTCAGCAACACGTTTCAAAAAGTTGGGACAGGGGCATGTTAACCACTGTGTTACATCACCTCTATTTTTAACAACACTCTGTAAATGTTTGGGAACAGTGTTGCCAGATTGGGAGGTTTCCCGCCCAGTTGGGCGGTTTCAAGTGCATTTTGGTGGGTTTTGAACATATTTTGGGCTGGAAAACGTCAGCAGTATCTGTTACTGCTGACGTTTTCCAGCCCAAAATATGTTCAAAACCCACCAAAATGCACTTGAAACCGCCCAACTGGGCAGGAAACCTCCCAATCTGGCAACACTGTTTGGGAACGGAAGAGACCAACTGCTGTAGGTTTGAAAGACAAATGTTGTCCCATTCTTGCCTGATATACAATTTCAGTTGCTCAACAGTTTGGTGTCTCCTTTGTCGTATTTTGCATTTCATAATACACCAAATGTTTTAAATGGGAGACAGGTCTGGACTGCAGGCAGGCCTATTTAGCACCCAGACTCTTTTACTACAGAGCCACACAGTTTTAATATGTGCAGAAAGCAGTTTGGCATTGTCTTGCTGAAAGAAGGAAGGCCTTCCCTGAAAAAGATTTTGTCTGGATGGCAGCATATTGCTCTGAAAAGTGTGTATATCACTCAGCATTAATGATGCCTTTCCAGATGTACAAGCTACCCATGTCATGTGCACTAATGCATGCTCATACCATCACAGATGCTGGCTTTTGAACTGTGCATTGATAACAAGCCGGATGGTCCCTCTCCTCTTTAGCCCGGAGGTTGTGGTGTCCATGATTTCTAAAAAGAAATTCTACTTTTGATTTGTCAGATCTTCGTACAGTTTTCCACTTCGCCTCAATCCATCATATAAGAGCTAGAGCCCAGAAAGGTTGGCGGTGTTTCTGGATATTGTTTATATATGATTTTAACTTGCATTTGTGGATGCAGTGATGAACTGTTTTCACAGACGATGGTTTTCTGAAGTGTTCCTGTGCCCAAATAGTGATTTCCACTACAGACACGTGTCTGCTTTTAATGCGGTGTCACCTGAGGGCCTGAAGATCACAGGCATCCAATGTTAGTTTTCAGCCTTGTCTCTTGCATACAGAGATTTCTCCAGATTCTCTGAATATTTTAATGATATTATGCACCATAGATGATGTGATCCCCAAATTCATTGCAATTTTACATTGACCCCTCCACATCTTTACTTCTGAGAGACTCTGGGATGCTCTTTTTATACCCAATCATGTTACTGACCTGTTGCCAATTAACTTAATTAGGTTTTTTTTATCATTACACAACTTTTTCAGTCTTTTATTGCCCCGTCCCAACTTTTCTGAAATGTGTTGCTGACATCAAATTCAAAATGAGCACATATATTTTTTTAAAAACAATAAAATTTCTCAGTTTCAACATTTGATATGTTGTCTCTGTACTATTTCCAATGAAATATAGGGTTTCCATGATTTGCAAATCTTCACATTCTGTTTTTATTTACGTTTTACACAGTGTCCCAACTTTTTTGGAATTGGGGTTGTCTATAACCATTTTAATAATGGTGTTATGATTTTAACCATTGTAACAAAACACACTTCCTAATTGTACTTCACAAACTCTACTTTGAGAACCATGGCTGTAGGTCACAATCCCATGCATTTAATGTGAGGAAAGTGATCAAACGTGGGTTGAAGAGTGGTAATAAAGTGAAATAGCAAAGACCAGTCCCAGATTAAAAACAGCTTTATTTTCCAGAGAATCTTTTAAGGAACTGAGCTCTGAATTTCAGTTTGCAGCATACAGTTTTAAAATATTTTAGGATAATGGCCAGACCTTGTTGAAATTCAGTAGTAGTAGTAGACCAAGTTGAAGAATATTCAGTAACTGTTAATCAATCAGTCCTATTTAATCTGTTACAGAACAACAGCAACGACTTTTATAACAGATTATAACAGACTGTCATGTAAAGAAAGGCATATGCTTGATAGTCTCTGCTTTATGTATGTACCTGCTTTATAATGTGGACAAAAAACAACAAATCATTAAAAAAAGGTCAAATGTGATTGTTGTATAACTAGAGAAACAATTATTACTTTTACTTTCTGCTTCAACTAAGGACCATATACTGTGTTACACCATCAAAAACTTTAATCCACTGTACTTCACACATGAAATATTAGAGTAAAATATTCTTTGTACAACAGTACAATTCATTACAGGCAATAAAGTACCTAATAAAGAAATAGCACAGGAGACAAATGGTTCTGAGTCATGGTGGTGACTGCACATGTATATAAAGCGGTGTGTAAAAGAGCTAACTGAAGTTTGTGGGAGCAGGTGATAGCCTGGCCTTGTCCTCCCAGGCATCAACTCACGCAAACTGTTTGATCTCATTTTATTCACTTGCAGTAAAGAGAGCAGTGAGTGGGAGGAGGGCGGGTTGGTTGGTTAGTGACAGGTGTACCTGAGTGGTGTAGAAAGGCAGAAGCTCCTTCTTTCAACTCTTTCCTCCCTCTCTGCTTCCCTCGCTCTATCTGTGCCAGCTGCACAGTACATGCCTGGGAGAGATAGATGCCATTCAGTTTGAGCAGAGAGCAAAGACAAAGAAAGTCTGGCTGTATGAAAAGGAGAAGGCAGGGTCAAACAGGAGAGCAGGAAGAGCACAGGACACAAGGTGAAGGACATTAAAGGTCCCACAAATAACTGTGCCTAAAAAGCCTGGCAAGACATTAAGACATTTGCCATATGATGAAATGGCAAAAAGAGAATTATCAGAGATCTTGTGGTTGGATTGATAATCAATCCATTGCATTTGTATTTTCTGTTCCAGTCTGGTGACAACTATTTTTTTTAATGAACCTATTTTTAAATAATAAAAAAAGGTGCCACTTTAAAAAAAAAAAAATTTTTTGTCTCACATTTTTGTCTTATGAAAAAAAAAAATCAATGCACATTAGTCATTTTTTTAAACTAACATTTATTTTAAATAAAGTAAAAAGATGATTTGGAAGATGAATTAATAAAACACATTTGTAAGTGATATTACATGACAGGTAAACTGGATTTGAGGAACAG